>NW_009692712.1:0-24570 GCF_000703405.1 Apaloderma vittatum
AATATATATATACACATATATATATATAAAAATTAGTAGTGGAGGAAGCTCATAACCAGTACTTGTGTACCTCTTGTGGGGATGGAAACATAACCAGACAAGTATTTTACATTCCATGTATATTTTCACATCCTTATAAATTGTCTTCAGTTGAGTTTGAAGATGGTCAGAAGTTAAAATACCAAGTAACTGTTTTATGAATGATATTCCGAGATATAGCAGCTGCCGAAAATAACACAATAACTTCATTTCATAACTTGGGCATGTCTCTGCAGAGAGGTAATAATTTTAAAAAGTAATAACAAATAATGCATGGGTGTTATTGACAGATCAGTGAATGCAGAAACAAACAGCGGCCAGTAAACTTCAGCTTTCACGCTCAGATAAGAGCTGGGGCTGATCAGCTTTTGAAATCTAGTAGATGCTTTTAATTGTTGCTCAGTAACCTTTGAATTTGGCCCTTGAGTAATAGGTGGAGTCTGTGACTAATGTTTCGGTGGTCTGGAGCACTGGGCTGATGTGGAAATAAGGTTCTGTAAGACCCAGCAGCCTTGGCTGGTGAGCGAATTTCAACTTTCAGCCTGGCTGAGGTTTTTTTTGTTGTTGTTTATTTGTTCAGGGGAGGGGAGGAATACTGAAAAAATTCTGCAACAGCGAACAGTTGGCTGCAGCTCTCATCAAGAGACGAAGCCGTGCCTAATGACTAAAACAGACAGCAGGTTGCAGATTTGGACTTCGTGATGCGTTCCAGTCAGTAACATGAAAGGCAGGAAATATCTTACATGTGCTGCCTTAGGGGAACAAGAGAAGATACGGAGGTCAAGCATGGCTATCCTACGTTTGCTGATAAGTCTTTTCAATAGTGGGCTTTTTTGCTTGGTTTTGCTTTTTTTTTTTCCTTTCTTTTTTTTCTCCCCTGGGCAGCGTGGTATTGCCTGCAAAGCAGTGGGAAGATTAAACAGCCTTTCAGCCAGCTGCTCAACATTGGTCACTGCCTTGGAGAACGATGAACCCATCAGCGCGGCTGAGCGCTGCTGTACATCACCCAGCACACGCAGAGGTAAGCTGCGAGTGACCTTGAGCACTGTACCAACAGCATTTGGCCAAGAGCAGGAATAATGTCAATCCGTTATCTCCTGGCACAATTCAGCAACCTACGGGAGGCAGGGATGGCTCTGGAGCAGTTTTTAACTGCTCGCGTTGAAAGCACATTGCAATTCCATCACGTGAAATCACTGCAATGTTAGAAACTCCTGCTGCTACTGGGCCTGACAGAGGTGTCGTTCTTTCTGGTATCAAAATTTGGGCAAGTCACTAGACAAATCGTGATCTTGGTGTGGTAATGAATACAGTAAAATTGTGGGGTTTTATTTTATAAATCCTGAAAAACTGTAAAAAATGGCAGCTTGACAGCTGCTATGCAAACACATCATAATACTGCAAATGACATTACGTGGTTCCTAATATTTTGGCTGGTTTTGTTACGACTAGAATGACAAGTTAACATTCACTGCTTCACAGCTAAGCGAGGAGCAGGATTCTTGTTCCAAAGAGCTGTCATTTAAAAAAGGAGAGAGTAGCAGTGAAGAAATAAGTTTCATGCACTTGATGGATATCTCTTGCTCTCCTTTTTAATTGCTTTATTGTGCTATTAATGATGAAGATTTTCTAAGTGACCATAGTAAAAAATGAGCATTTTTATGTTAGGAAGGATAAGGTGTCTAGATCTTTAGGTTGGAGAAGGTAAAGGAAAACTTATAGAGATGCAGAAGATGAATCTCACAGTAGAGTATTTCTCCAGCCATTGCATTTGGCTTCACAAGGTCTAGCAGTGTGCTTAGACACAGGCATGTGGTTAAGCTCTGCGAGTTGGAACCAAGGTGTTTATGAATGGAAGCAACATAATTGTGTCCCTGGGGCTGCTGAGGTGTGCCCGTGCCACCATGGCTCAACTGAAGTCCTCTGGGTGGTATAAAACCTTGAAGAACATTTGTTGTGTGCTTTGCCTCAGCTTTGGGGTTCCATCTGGACATGTTTATTGTTTAGATTAATGGTTTTGACTGACCTGAAGCGAGAAATGTAGGGATTTTAGCTCTTCAGGGCATAATCTGCTTTTAATTCATACCCAGGATATTTCGTGTGTCCTATAAAGAGATCTTGTGAAATTTCTGATTCTACACTGTGCTAGGAGTGCAGATAGGCACAGGAAAAATAATCACCAGCGTATACACAAAAATGGTTGGTTCAATATGTGTGCCCGAAAGAGAGAGGGCAAAAAGAGGGTGTGGGGCTTTCCCTCAATTTCCTTAGAAGCTGAAGAAAACTATTAATTTATTTTAAAATGTGTAAGCCTTTTTTCCCGAGTCGCTTTTGAATATTATAATAATCTGTGCAGTTTAGGATCAGAGTAAAGACAGGACTTTACCTCTGTATACGCAGTTTCAGACAGCTGAGGCTGGAGACTTAGCTAAGCAGCCAGTTACGTGCTGAATCGAAAATCATTCTTGTTTTGGCTTAAGTCAGTAACAAAATTTAGAATAATTTCAACTTTATAGGTTAAGGA
Organism: Apaloderma vittatum; assembly: GCF_000703405.1. NCBI lineage: Eukaryota > Metazoa > Chordata > Aves > Trogoniformes > Trogonidae > Apaloderma > Apaloderma vittatum. Next base: position 2,564 of record NW_009692712.1, read on the forward strand.
ATGCAATGCCTGGTTTAGAGCACAGCAAAAATCTACTGGAAGCCAAAGAAACAGCAAAAGAATACTTTCAGAAGTCTGGATTTCCTCTGCACAATGATTTGTCAAAAGATTTTGTTGTCCAACAAGGTACAAATTAGGTTGTTAGCTTTCCAGCTGCTAGTTATTGGTGTGGGGAATGACATGCATCAACAAAACTGCTTGCTCATATACGTATTTTTAGACTTTCAAGAACTAGTGACAAGGTAATTGAGAGAGGCAGTATGTTACGGGATCGCTATCCAAGTAACACGAACATCAATATTTGGTCATACTGTCAGCGTAGGAGCAATCTGTCCTGAAATTGTGTCTGAAACCCACACTTGCTCCGAAAAAGTTGCATTTGCATGTTCAGCGGAGAAAAATCTCCGCTGGGGATAACATGTTGTGGTCAAGTTTCTCAAAACTGCTGAGTAACTTCTGCCAGATGAATACGCGCTGAATATATTCTGTGAAAACTAAGCATGTGCTTGGCTGGTAAAGCACAACCCTCCTCACAGTGCTTGTTCTCCAAATGAACGCAGGCAGTGAGTCTTGAAATTCCATTCCGGTGAGTTCTAACTCGCGTTGCTCTGAGCAGCACCGAGAGTTTGCTGAGTTAGCCAACAGGATGAGTTCTTTTAGTTTGAGCCTTTCGGAAAGCAAATTAGAGAATAAATCGGTCAGGTCAATACCACTGAAAATGTCCTTTATGGTCATACTCAGCTCTGATACCATGTAGCCATCTGGGTTGGTTGGTTGTTTTTCTAGCGGAGACTATTTTGATTTTGTGTGTGCTGGAACCTGAGGCTTAAAAAAGGCCCCAAGGGACTACATGATGACAAAAAGAACATGTATATAGGAAGGCCCTAAATTAACATTTTGTGCATTGCAGGGACCACAACAGAGTGAGGCATCTCCATCAGCGCTGGTTATTTTTCCCTGCCAGCCTCGCCGGCCACTCACATCCTCAGCACCACAGGGCAGGACGTACTCAGCCTCCAGTCCTGTCCCATCTCTACAAGCTGACAAACCCAGGTATTGGGCTCTCTGCTTAAATTTCCAAAAGTTAATTTGCTGCTTTCCAACTTTTAAAACACAGTTTTGACCTGCCTGCATTTCTGTAAATATCCTCTTTGTGATAGCTATTTTCATGATGACTGCTCACATGGTGTCAAATAATTGGCAGAAACAAAAGAGAAAAATAATTAAGACCAGTCCTTATTCCTGTTTTCTTGATGTTGCTTATTGAAGATCTGCTGGGAAACAATACCGTCTAAAAAGAAAACAGTTTCCCTTACTCTCAAAGTCACATTAATATCTCAAAACGAATTGATTCAAAATTCTCAGAAAAGGAATGTGTTTAAAGATGAATGGCAAGACATATGTTTTTGCAATGGAAAGTGGATTTTTAGGTAGTATAATTTTTATGACAGTCATAAAGTTTTAGGAATTGTAATGAATGTCCTTCACAGAAGAACTTGGATCTTATTGTCAGTATGTTATCTGGGAACAGGTCACCAGATCCTAAACACGGATTTGCAAATGGGATATTACAGAGGTTGGGGAAGAGAGTTTAAAATAAATCCCTGTGTGCACTTTGGCTTCTGCACTGAGGGAAGTGCACTGGTGATACAGCAAAGCCAGTTGCCTGACTTCAGAATTCTTTTGGTTTTTCTCTGTGTCCGAAACCTAGCAAACCTCTACGCTGGGCAGAATTTATCTTCTGTTGCATGAGTTTGACTCTCTCTCTTGAGTAAAATAAGATACAAACTGCTCGCTGCTCTCATAAGCTACAAGGTTCTAAACTTCAAATTCACAGCTGAACTCCGGAAAAAATGTCCCTGAAATCGCTGTGTGGCTGTGTCTGAGGTCCTGGCTAGCACCCAACCCAATAGGTGAGCTCCAAATACAGAACACCAGTCATCTTGAGGTGCACGCTGAATTTAATTCCAGGTCTAGGTAGGGACAGAAGCTGTGTTATAATTTACTGGTTCAACCCCCATTACATTTATGGATCAAGCTTGCAATACGATCCTGTGAAATGACACAAGATCTGTTTCAGCAGAAACTGGGAAGCAAGCGATTTTTACCAATTTTTTTCCTGTTAACTTTAAACTGTTGACATGCTGCTAAATTCGGTATGCTGAAGGTGTTTCCATGTGTCACTTCTAATAGGATACAGGTGTCAGACAATTTGAGATTATTTCAAACCTAATTTTCCTAAAGTGAAGATACAAACAGTTACACCAGAAGCAGATGTTGGGCCTTTCTCACCCCTCTGAAATGCGGTTTGGCACTCATCCAGACTGAGTCTATGGGGAAAAAGAGAAAATTATATTTAATTTTAGCTTGCTTGGTTTCCTCCTTTCAAAATATCCATGAATGTGCAATAAAAAAATCCCATCCCTTTTCCTTCTGCTTACACAGGGACTAAGTATCTTGTTGCAAACAGATGGAGCACAGGCAGGTTGGGAAGTGAACAGTTTTCCATCTCCATCCTATCACTATGTGGCCCAAAGTCTGGCACAGAAGGTTCTCTCTTCTTTTTTGCCCTCTAGCCCCTGTTTCCGTCAGTTGCTTGTCTAGTGCGTTGGTTGGAGGTACCAGCCAGGAAGCAGAGGTGGCAAGGACTGCACCTGAACAACCAGTTTGGGGCTCCACCTCTGCTGACCTACCTGGAGGTGGTCACTGGGACTTGAGAGAAGACCTAAGAGCATCTCCTCCCCTCTGCCTACAAGCGGTTAGAATTTTCTCTTCTTTTTCTTATTTTTTTTGAAGCAGCGATCCTTTTCTGCCTTGTGTTGTTCGTGCGGTTTTATACATGGCTGGAAGTAAAATCTCAGCTATAAAACACAGATCACTTCCTGGCACTGGGCTCTCCTGAGGATGGTGAGTCTTCTCCATCAAGAGTAGCTTCAGCGAGTTTAGTTAAGCTTCGTCAGAACTCATGGGTGACAGAAAAATTGAGCTTATAATCGTAGTATTAGAACCTTGTAGAAGAGACAATGCCATGCAGATTTTGGCTTCTGGTGCTCAAATACATCTTTCATCACCTGCTTCTAGTCAATGAATCTTATGATTATAAATCCAGCTTGTGCTACAACCACCTTTAAAGTCAAATTACCATAAAATGCTTTGAGCAGTTTTTAGTCCAAATAACCACACATACAAAAAAAAACAGCTTAAGGAATTCATAAAACGTATTTTTGTGGAGATGGCTATCCATTTGGTTTTGGTTTTTTTTAAATCAGTATTTGTTGTTATACAAATTCTACTGAATACTTCAAGAGTTAAGAGCCATAAAGGCATACTGGGAAGAGAAGGAGCAGCGTATTTATACCATCCAGCCCTACATGCCAGAGGAAGAAGAGCACAGAAGTCCTTCCACCACGGTGAGGATTCCACAGAGCGGTAAATACACAAGCAAAAAAATCAGCAGATAGCGGACGGGAAGCATTAATGTTGCACCGTCTCGGTACAGATTGCACCGGGGAAGTTCTCAAGTCGGCTCCCCACCGAGGCCACCGACGGAGGTGGGTGAATATCATCGAGAGAAGTGTGCTGGCCTGCGAATCAAAGGCAAAGCGATGGGAACGCCACTCTGCAAATGGGCTTTTAACTGCGCTGCCAGGAAGTTATCTAGAGGCATTTGAAGACCAACCCGGTAACAGGAAATTAATCAAAAGCATTTTCGAGCGGATCCTTGGCCGGTGAATGCTGCTGTGGCTATTTATACTGCTGAACTACAGCAATTTACCCCTGTTAAGGATCTGCTCAGATGTCGGATATTAGCCACTGCCAGAACGAGTGACCTTTCTGCACAGTACATTAAGAAGAGAACAAAAAGATGGAAATTCCCATTTTCCAAGCGTGGTCCAAATAAACCTCTGTGCTCTTGTAAAACCAGCTGCGTTGAAGAGGAGTGATTATAACAAGCCTTTTTTTTTTTAATCCTGCACCTGTCTCTCCTTCCGCAGCTGAGGACACACTGGAATCTACTTCCCTGTAGGCCTGATCCTCTGAAAACCTTAGGTGGAAATTAAATTCATCATTATCGACATCTATTTTAACTTAACCACCTAAAGGCCAGCAGTTACTGGAATATGCAGTAGCTAGTCACTCGCACTGGAGAAAAGCTCCCCCATTTCTCCATCCCCAAATGGATGGATGGATGGATGGATAGATGGATAGATAGACAGATGGATGGATAGATAGATTTTATTAGTTTTCATTTTTAGTGCCATTAAGGTCTTGCAATAGAGAAAGGACCAGCTTTGAGCAGTCTCTTGAGAAGGTGAGAACTTTACAGGAAGGTTCCCTCTTGCTTTAGGCACAACCACACCCATCGAGGCAATAAACAGGCAAGAAGTGTGCCAAGTGTCTGCAAAAAACCACTAAGTGTAATTTTTTTTTTCCTGAGGAATTTAAGGCTTCCTAGAGTAAAACCAGGTTCAGCATCATTGCTTGAAAAATAGGAGTCTGCAGGACTGTAGTTTTTCTGCCTAGAGTATCCCTTTATTGTAAAAATGTTTGAAGTCCACGGAGTGCCATGAAATACCTTATTCCTGCTATATAAACAAGCAGTGGGTTTCACTTGTGTTTCCCCTGTTTCGTAGGAATGGCTTGATTGTTTTGCTCAGGTAATTCTTACACATTGATGGCATCCCCCTTTGAAGCTGAACTTTCTCCTTATTCCCTCAGTTGCTGCTCACCTATGAACATGCATAGTGCCAACTGTTTGATTTCTGGCACCACGATACAGGAAAATTAATGGTTTCAAAATCAGCATTTCTGGCTTTTTTTTTTTTATAGAAAAATGCTGGATTCTTCTGCCTTTCAAATGTGATGCCTGGAAACTGACTGGCACTATATAAGCAAATTAATCTTTTTACAGGAAGTCAAACACTCCACGTAATCTGTATTTCTGAAGAAGTAAAAATCAAAGTAAAACTTGAACCATTTTGTAACAAGATGCTGTATATGGCTGAGGTAAGACAGCATGCTGCTCACTGAAAATTACTATCCAAAAATATGCAGAGCACTAAATCACATCCAAACAGGGTAGGAATAATGAATTATCATCGTACAAAATGCTGGTTCGCGTTGACCCAGAATGTCACAATGTGTTTTATCATATTGCAGTTAGGCATGAAGTTCTAAAAAGATTAATTTTTCAGGGAAGTTGTAGCTATTTCTGTTGTAAATTAATTCTACTCTTGTTAGTGCCTTTTTAAAGTAAGGATAAAATCAGATTTTTCAGAATAATATTTTTAATGCAAGCAGAGCAAATGCGTTTAAGGTAAACAGCATCCCCAAAAATGTCTTGCCGTAGAATAAAACCCAAGCTAAACAAGAAATTTGGAACACTGCCTTAAATATTCTAACAAGTAAGTTTTAGAAATATGCCACATTTAGTGACGATTTTGGTTTTGCTTCCTAGAAATAGTTATTAATATATATATATCGTCTATAACAGTAAGGCACTCATAAGATTTCTTTACTTTCAAGGCAGTACTGGAACTCTGTGTAGTTTGATTCTCTCCTATCTGGGTTTAGAGCAGAATTAGACCCACAAGTGCAGCCGTTCAGGATTATGATTGCACGACAGAAAATGACTACTTTTGGCACACTAATCAGCTAGTGAATAGAGTCCATAAAAACAAGGGATACGAACCAGAAAGCGTTATTCATTAATTTTGTTTATGGTTATTTAATTTTAATTATAATGCTTTAAAGCTATTTAAATCTACAACTCCATCATATGTAAGTTAATGTAGCGTATGTTGTGAAATTAATCAAGGCCTGGTAATACAGATCACTACAGAGCCTGTAATTAAATCTTTGACGAGAGTCTCAAAGTGATTTTTAAATGTTCGTGGGGCTTATAGAAAGTGCTTTACAAAAGCTCCACTTCTGTCATGACGGCTTCACAAGCGTTTCTCTCGCGTTATCGAAGTTCAATTTTCATTCAAATTCAAGATAGAAATGTTTGTAATTGAGTAATTGCCTTGCAAATAAAAATTCTCTTTAGGTAGGAAACAGTGAATTTTCACACCTGTTTTCCTGTATATAACTGATAATAAGGAATATTTTTCTATGGACTATAAAGGCCATTAATGCTATTAATGCCGTTCCACCTTGCAGAATAGGGCATTGATGATTTTTCTCCAATTTCAGGAGTTTTCTTCCAGAAAGAGCTGATAGTCTGATCTTAGAGCCATAATTTTGACACTGTCACACTGGTTACAGAGAAGTTCACCCTGGCACAGAGTAAATCTCGGTGCTATGCGTACCCCCGCGGAAGGATTTCAGGAGCTGGAGGATAGTTTCTTTGCCAGCAGCGCCACCGGCCCGTCTGCCTCTCTGACAGCCGAAAAATGAAGTGGAAGGGTTTGTTTTTCCCCAAAATAATTTCCTTGTGATTCAATTAGAGGTTTAAGACAGGCTTTCGCTGCCTCGTGTTACGACATGGGAGCTCGCAGGTTTCCAGCAATAAGCAGCCTGGCTGTAGGCAATTAGAAAACCTCAGGGTTTTAAGAGTCTAGTCACAAAAATATGTTACAGCTCGAGTCATTGTTTAACAATCCGAGTCTCTTACAGCTGTGAAACACTCCCATCATCAAGTAGGTCTCTGGGACTCCCTCAGGAACGGCAGGCTCTGGATATCCAGCTGCTAGGAACAAAAATAAATCTCTTTGAAGACTTATTTGGCATCGCACTGTGCGAGGACTTAGAAAGACTGCAATATTTTAATCATTAATCTCCATTCATCAGATGCTGTCATTCTTAACAAAACTCCAAAATAGTTTCAGCTGTGAGTTGAATGTTGACGACACCAAACTCTGTGCATCGGTATCAATTTTGCGGTTAAGATGTGCCACACGCGAGACGTGCCCGATGCAATCGAAACAATTCCTGCCCATGAAGAGACACAGTGGCGCATTTCGTTGCTCATTATTGTTATTTATGCTCCCAGCTCTCGTGGGGAGATAACAGCAGAACTTTGATAGCTATTGATCACAAACCTTTTTTATAATCTTTTTTTTGTTGGTGGTAAAACAGCCTGTGATACTGACAAGTAATGTTTGTTGTTATTGCTATGGTATGATATTAGCTGCAGTGATCACCTCGTAGAAGTTTTCATTATAGAAGCTTGGCTGGTAAAATATCTTAACACCTGATCAAAAAATCAACACAATCTGTATTTCAGTGAGGTACGAAGAAAACCTATTTTTCTTCTCTCTTTTCCAAGCTGCTTGTTTTAAAGTAGTATCTGTTTCTATTTTTTTTCCCCCCTCAAGATCTGTAATTTTTCTTGCTGACCTAAAAAGAAAGGAAATAAAAAAAACGAAGTCAAGGAAAATTTGGCTGTAGTTAAAACATTCCTTGCTAGTACATATAAACACTAGATAAATGAATAGCAAACGTGTTGCGCAACGGAGAGGTGCATTCTTACTGACTTAAAGACTTTTAAGCCGGCAAGTATTTCCAGAGGGAATCAAATGTAATTCTTTAGATTTGTTTGTCTTGTAGCGTTCCTTCTTTTTTATAAGCCATGTTTTCCTTCTCGCAGCCTTCCACCCTTCTTTTCTGAGCAATCCTTCGTGCTGCAGTTGTGACATTGCACTAGGCTGTGGCGTAGAGTCGGCAGAAGAAAAGGTGTGAGAAGACACTCTGGGTCTCTCGATGCACAAACATCTGAAGTCTGCACTTCAAGGGAGGAGAGAGACATTTATGGCTCTTGCCCGAACATCTTTCAGGAGACAAACACCCTCCAGCCTTCATGAAAACGTTACATCAGCGCTTTTTAATATTCTCTGTTGGAGGGACGAAAAGCCCTGCGATCATTTAGGGAGACAAACCCCTGTCCCACTTCAGAGACAAGATAAATTTCAGGGTGCAGAGGTTAGATTACCTTCCCAAATCGATAAAGCACAGGAATGCGGAATAAAAAGTCCTAGCTCAAGAGTTAGTTTTAAGGGCTTTTATTTTCTTTTGAAGCATGAGCCAAAGGCTCCTGTGGAAACATTTGCTTTAGCAGCATTATTTAATTTTTCTGGGTTTTGGATCTGTTTGAAGAAGGAGAGAAAATAATGTTAAAATTGCGAGAATCTGTTAAAAAAAAATTTGACCTGCTCTTGATTTTTTTTTTTTTGGTAAGCTACGTGGTTTTGACTGTCAGGTTTTTTTTGCCCATTGCTGCAAGTAGCAATGAGAGCCTATGCAGTGCTTATGCTGAGCAACAAGAACACTCCTACAGTAGCCCCACTGACCTCACCTTCTTGCAATTTTCCACCAAGGTTTCTGTAGCTTCTGAATTTTGTATCTAATTATTCCCTTCCAGAGAAGATTTTTCCTATATCAATATTTCCAAGAGCTTTCTCTCTGATTTATTTTCTATTTTCAGTACTCAGCAAAGCAGAAAACCGACGTTAGCCGCCGGCGGCCAGGGGAGAAGAACAAAAGTTCGCGAAGGTGGTCTCCAGACGATACAGCCCTCGCCGAAGCAGCTGGGCCGTTCTGCTTTTCCCCTGACTAAGGAGCAAATCTACGACAGCAGCAGGGTTGGCAAGTGCAGGTAAGCTGCCTCTGCTCACTGTGCTAAGAAATCACCCGTGCAAACACATTCCAGCTTTGGCAGTGTTCAAGTAACGGCTATTACTGCTCCAGGGAGGAAATAATTAAAGCCATTTCTTGCCTCTGACAGTTTGATACTGGTGGTTTTCAATAGCAAATTACCAACATCTGTACAGCAAAATTCAGCTACTGCAGCAATTATTCAGCGGGGCTAACCGCAGAGGTGCTAGGACTTTTTTCATTTTCTAGATGTCCCCTAGTTAGATGTGACCTACAATTGAGACCTCAACTACACAGTAGGTCTCTTGCGTTAGAAATGTAAATGAAACCATATGGAATGTTAAATATTCCGTGAAAAACCGCGTGGCCAAATGTATCAAAGACAGAAAATGGAAGACTGGAAAGACATCTGAATGGGTTTCTTAATTTCATAACAATTTCAAGTTTCCAGAGCAATTCAGAAGTAAAATCTATACAATTCATTTGATTCCACAAAAATTATGGCTTTTTATTTCCACATACTGTTATAATTGTTTTGCATAGTAAACACATAGGGTGTGTGACTGTATAAGCTGAAAACTCACATCTATTGCCCATAGCAAGCAACACAGCACTGCAAGTTTTCATTGCTGGTCGAAGAAAAGGGTAGCAAAAAAAGTTAGATAAGCTCTGTATGTATCTAAATCAAATATTTCCTTTAACACACTATCTAGAAAAGAGAATACTGAGTGGGAACGAGAGGCTGTGATATGAGACATATTTCTAAGAGAGAATTTGTTTTGCACTGATAGTAAAAATACTGCCTTATTGTTCTACTGCTTATGTTGTCACTAAGCGTCTGTGAGGGCTTTATGTTATAATCCACTTTGGTTGAGGATTTACTGATGTACAAAACTTGAGCTTGTAAATTGGCACTCTGTCTCCAGCTCGGGTTCGCTGTTATTTAAGCTTCAGATTGCAATCAAGGCATGTACAATTGCTGTAAAAATATGCAGTCACTTTAAATTAGAGCTTCGAAATTCAGAAATCTTTTGGGTGGCCCTGATGGAGTGTAAAAATACCTTGTACGCCATCATCTGAGGGGCTTTTAAAAAAGCTGGAATCTAGTTACTTTGGCTCCATAGCAATGGCAGGACAGGCGCAAGAAAGAATGTGCTGATTTCTTAGGTAACGAGGTAACGAGTGCCTCGTGTGCAAATATTTCATCCGTGTTAGTGCAAAGATAAAAGAATAATCCATTGCAAAAATACCAGCCTGCCCGTTGAGAATTGCTCGACGTGGCAGATGGTGCTGGGTGGAACCCGCACTGATCCTTCCTCCAGCTACTTCACTGCCGAGGAAGAGGAGGAAAATTATTATCATGCATCGACCTCTTCTTGCCGTATAGTTACCAATGCGTTGGCACGTAAGGGCAGATCGCCGGCTTTAGGAGATTTGTGATCAAGGTTTTATGCAGACTGTGCCGTGTGGGATAACAGACAGTTGAGGAGTTGCTTTGCATGACTATGCAACCTGAACTGAGCCAAGATATGTCAGGTGATTGAATACACAGTTTCTTTTCATGCCTTTGTTTCCTTTTTTTAACATTTCCCCAAAAATACTGTTTATACTAACCCATACATTTGTGCTTTTGCTACAAAATAAGCACATCAAGTTTGTTAAATTGTAGAAACTTGTATTTTATAAGCACAAAGTGCAGAGAGAGAATTTATCAAAGACAATTATCCTTCATTTCAGTTGTGTTAGAATGATAGAAAATCAAGCTTTTAATACTGCTGATGGATTCTACTCTTTATGGCCCTAACCAGCTAACAAGGCTGTGGCAAAAATCACCTGTAGACACTGGACAACTAAACATTTACTTCCCTTTAGAGAAGAGAGAAATAGGCTTGAACTCCTAGGAAACCCGAGCAAGTTACTTGTAGTTAATTTAATTTAGATTTTGGTATGCAAGTGCCAATCAACCTAATAATGCATTTAGTCAAACATAGTTATATTTTGAAATTTATAAGGAAGAGAGCACCTCATTGTAATGCTGCATTATCATAAATATAAAAGAGCAATTTTCAGTCCTCATTCCAAGCAGAGTCTTGTGCAGGTTATGGTCAGGTTTAACTATATCCGTCATGCAAGGAAAAAATAGATCACTACAGTTTTTGTGGTAGTACAAAATTAAAGCGCGGTGAAGAGATACTAAGTGCAAACGAAGTAGACTGAAAATTATTCGTACTGTTTTGAAGAGGAAGGGAAACTGCTCTATACACAGTATAGGAGAAAATAAGTAGGCGAATATTTCTTTTCGCTCTTAATCTTCCTTTGACATCAGTGTGGACCAGACAAGTGTAGATACTATATTCACATCAGCAGCACCTTTAGGCCATTGTGGTGACTTCTTGCAGTGAGAGCCAGGTGAATCACTATTGATTGGCCACTTACTTTAAGGCTACTTAATTAAGAGTAATACGATGGCACAGTCAGCTCCCCGGTGCCTTGATTTATGAGTGCGTTTGGGGCCAAGGGGTAAGGATAAGGTGTAACAGTAATCTTTGATTTGCAATTGAGACTTTTCTCGTGTAAAGTTAAATGACGAGTTTAAAAAAAGGAACTGAATTAGTGCAATACATAAAGGACTGTTTTGTCACTATCTAGGCTGCTTGAGAGGACTTTTGATTTCTTACCAGGGTACTAACTGTCTCATTTTCGGGTCATCCCGGAGGATCCAGCCTGAAGCTGTCTAATGTTAATGATAAAAGAAAATTGCTTCCCTGTAACTGGGCTTGGAGTAAGCATCAGTTGCAGCGCTGTTTTGTCGTGTCGGTCTTTTGTTTTATGTTTCTGCTCAATGTATTTAATTCCACAAATATAACAAATTGTAGCTATTTCCAATATCTCCATTTGGGGAGATCCACCAAGGTAATTTCAAGTGTTCTTTTTCCCTAGGAATCTACATAATCCACTCCTTATTTTTACTTAATAAGGGGAGCGGTCATTGATTTTTTTGTCAGGTTGGTTTAGGCAACAAGTTGTACTGTACCTGACAGCCTTGTGTATTGTGTATGTTTGTTGACCGGAGCCATGTACGAGTTGCAGAACAGAGAATTCAACCCGCTGTGTTACTAACGAAACCCCAGGGCTTTGCACCTCCATATATTTCTGTTTCTCAGCGGCAAGTGAAGAGGAAAAGTAAGGGAAATCTCACAGAATGAATACCTTAAGGAATTGTTTCTCATCTGTTCATATTTACACAAAAAATATAGAGAATTATGCGTTTAAAAGTTCAAGCCTTTGAATGGGGGTTTGTGCTTAGCAGGCAGAAGTCAAGAAGTCACTTGCAACAGAACCGGGTTTGTTTTTTATCATTGCTTGCAATATCCTGAATCTCTGCTAGATATTGCAAACAGTCTGGTGAGCAAGCAGATGAGATGTCAGGGGACAAAGTATCACTCTCTAAGGGGGAAAGTCTTGGACATCGTTAAGATAAAGGCAAGTCGTAGTATAGAAAAGCGTGATTTAGGCAGGGAATTGATTTATTTTTTTTTTGTAACATTTCTCCAATAACAAGAAACAAACCTTAGAAAGTACTTTTCTTACATCTGATTCTAGAAGAAACCAAACTTTCTTTCGTCTCCTTATTGTACCGAATGATAATTCGCTTTTTCTGAACTCTATAAGTAAAGCTAGACAACTCCATAGTTGCTGGAGACTTTTCCTGATAATCTTCTCAAATTGAAATGATGATGTTGCCTGAAATCATCCACTCCATTCTGTGTTTTTATTTTTGTTCAGGCGTATTAATTTCTAAAGACGTGGCAGGCATCAGGAATTCATATTACAAAGATGGAATTTTTGAAGGTTTTGAAGCGTAGAAGCTACAGAACTTGCTGCCTATTTCAGAGTTTTGTCAGGAGTCTGAAAAATTATGCTTTGTTTCTTGAGTCACGTCTAGAAAAGACGTTAAGTTCTCCCAGCAGCCATTTATTTGTAAAGAGTTCCTGAGAAGAAAAATTATTTTATTGAACGCCTCAAATCCCTTGCTTACTCATTCCTGCCCCTCACTCGTTTTCTTCATCGTGTTTGTGGTATCAGTCGTAGGATTTTCTGAGGGAGGATGTCTCTGATCTTATGTTTCAGCAAAGACCATGGTACAGTTTTGGTTATGAGGAAATTGTACACGCCCTTTATGCGAAGCTTCTAGAAAAGTGTCAGTGTTTATTTGTTAAAGGTTTCCATTCCCTTGCTTAAAATTCGCGCCAGGTCGCGTCCGGTCTGTCTCTCCACCAGCTGCCAAACGAAGAGCAGGGAGGGAACAACTCTTCCCCATCTCGTTCTGGTTCTGGCCATGGTTAACACCCAGTGGTATTAATTCTCTCTCTGGGATCGCTTTGGTGACGATGACAATCATAGAATCATAGAATGGCCCAGGCTGGAATGTGATGTTGATTCATATCTAGAACGATAGAGGAAGAGCAGTGGCAACAGAAACCTGCAAAGATGAGTAAATGTTACGCTCTGCTGCCCTGTGTGAAGTGCTGGAGGAGCATGTGTCCGTGCCCAAGCAGACATTTGCACAGAGATTTAGCTGTGTAGAAGACCCCAGACTTCTGTGTGGGCGAAAACATTGCTGTCTTGCAATCCAGCATTAACTCAGACGACACTAATGAACTGCAGTACTTGCTGGGATGTTTCTCTATCCTGTTAGAACAGAAAATTATATGAAGTAATATTTCTCTCCAGTGCCATCTAGTGAAGTTATTACACTGTGTAAAGGCTTTGATACTCTCGTTGTAAGAGCTGACTATATCTTAGTAGCACACGGGACTTAGCTCAGCAAATGGAGTTTGATTGCAGAGTAAGTAATAATCATCCTTATGGGAGTAGTCAATTGTATTAAATAAATGAGGTATAATATATTTAGTCATAGAATTCTGACAATAGTTACAACAATAGAGATACTCAGAAGAGTTTACGTGTGTTATCAGAAAAGCAGAAGTGATTGGCAACACCTAAATTCAAACCACTAAATATAACATAGTGAAGATCAGATCTCTGCAGGCTGGTAGAATGGTTTAAATTCAGGCTTTTTTTTATTTTTTTCAGAAATTACACAGCTTTTTTAGGGATGAAACCATAAAAGTTAAAAAATAAAAATGTAACTCTTCTGGCAAATGTAAGGTTCCTGTTTTGTGAACCATCCTAAGATACTTTAGCTTTAGATTTTATTTTAGTTTTTACTAAAGCCTTCTAAAAACTTACAGCAAGTTTTTTCTCACCTGTCGTATCTCTTCACTAAGGTGTGCAAGGGACCTCACAGGTCATTTGGGCATTGCCCTGTCCCAAATCAAGCTCATAGTCAAGAAACTATTACTCCCTTGTTAATTTTCACATATTTTTTCAGTGTCTTCTCATGCAGCTTAGATTTTAGTTTAGTTTTTACTAAAGCCTTCTTAAAATTTACAGCAAGTTTTTTCTCACCTGCACACTAAGGTGTGCAAGGGACCTCACAGGTCATTTGGGCATTGCCCTGTCCCAAATCAAGCTCATAGTCAAGAAACTATTACTCCCTTGTTAATTTTCACATATTTTTTCAGCGTCTTCTCATGCAGCCCCTCCGTTTTCTCTAGCTTGAACAGCTGTAGTTCACTCCATCCTTCCAAACACATTTCTGATCATTCCTGATCCGCTTCTCATTTATCAATCTGCATTTCCACTTCAAGTCGGTATCTTCAGATCCACAGAGTGATGGCTTCCCGAAATCCTCACTGAAGTTCTTTGGCCCAGAACTTGAAAAACACTTTTTAAAAACAAGTTTTTGGAATTTTCCATAATCCCCAAGACGTGTTGGGCGAAACGCACTGCGGGTGCGCTCCCATGGTTTTACTGCTTCTGGTTCTGGGTTACGCTGTGAGCACATTCCACCTCTCCGTTTCTTTTCAGCTCAATGAGATTGATTTTGTTTAAAGATCCTTGATTATTTTTGTAACATACAAGTAGGTCAACCCATCTTTTCCTAGTAGTGGAAATAGCTAAAATAGGATGTATGGCTCTGAAATCGTTACTCTCTTCATGTATCATTTAGTGAGCAAAATCTCTATCGTAATACTCTTGTGAAAGTCATCTTAAAATCAGAGGCTGTTCCCAACGCAAGAGACTAAAAAAGACTTAGTATTAACATTATTTAGAAGAAGGAAAATCAGTGAAAATCAGATCCCTTTGGCGGCTGAAGTCTCTGTTGCCATAGCTGAGTAGTATTTCTGCATTCAGATTCATTTACTGTCTTTCCTTTTCAGTTTCACAGGCACAATGGAGAAACAAAGTGAAACACAGCTAACCTGTATGCTTCTCTCTGTAGCTTTAGTAGCAGCCTGGATGGTTTGTTTTTCAGTTATCTGAACTGTTTTTCTGTTTTCTGAATTGTTTTTCAGTTCCCTTTCACTTATTTTCCAAAAAAGCTACTAGGCAACATTTACTGACAAATGTTGTGTGTCTCTTTCAGCCCTGATTAAATATTATATTAAAATAGGAGTGAAAGGTGAGTTTATATTTTAACTTAGGGTTAACTGCCGAAGTCTGTGCTTTCAGCCAAGAACCGTACAAGTTGTATTTTCTGTGAAAAGACACTGAAGCAAGCTCGTTATCTGGCAAATAAAAGACAAGTGCAGGATGGAATGAGTTCTTGGTTATCGTTTATTTTGGAGGAAACCCTTTTTTTAAAAATCTTCCATTGAATTGTGTGATGAATTACAGAACAAATTTTCTTAACTTTG
Organism: Apaloderma vittatum; assembly: GCF_000703405.1. NCBI lineage: Eukaryota > Metazoa > Chordata > Aves > Trogoniformes > Trogonidae > Apaloderma > Apaloderma vittatum. The sequence continues at coordinate 17,923 of NW_009692712.1, forward strand.
CTAAAATGCTCGGGAAATTCAGGAGACTGAAGAAATTTGATGCTAGTAGTTCTGAATGAGGAGACTGAAGAAATTTGATGCTTGTAGTTTTGAATGAGCTTGCTATATTCAGTAATTGGAGTGATATTTAAAAAAAATCGCGATCCTTTCTGTAGTTTACTGAAAAAAGGCTAAACAGCATTGAGTTGTAGCCACTATCACCCTGAGCCAAGCTAAGTGACTGAGAGAGGAGTTGTTTTACCTATCCCTTGAGATGATGAATAACTCTCTTCTAAATAATCTTAAATCACACAGTCTGCCCAGGCGTGCCAGGGTAGACAGACAGTGACCATCTTGCTAATTATAAATAAGCAGACGGTTTGGTTCATTGGCAACTTCAGTACTGATCCTTTTTGAGAACACCATGTGATTTTCAGCCAAATTGCATTTCAGCTTCTTTCTTCAAGGAGTTCCCTTCCTGAGTCAGAAGCAATGACATTTGAACACTTAATTTCACTTAATACTAGACTTAATTACACTTAATACTTAGACTTCATGTTTACTGGAAAAATACAGTTTTGAGTCGAAAACTTGAACCAGTGCATTGTCTTTATTTACAGTTTCATCCAAAGAGTTGCAAGTGAGTGTCATGTAGAGAACCCACAGGGTTTATTAGTAATAAACAGCCAAGAAAGTACATTATGTACTTAAAGGTACCAAGCACATCAGGAGGAAGAAGGAAATTGAATTACTGTGGTATTGCATTGGTTCCTATCATATTCTCAGCCAGAATTTTAATTCCCCGTTTTGAAGTTGCCAAGTAAGGTTTTAGTGTTAAAAAGTTCTGTTATCTTCTCTTTATGATTGTTTATGTTAGACTTCGTGTACCCCAAGCTCTTTTCTTATTCCCCCCCAAAACCATCAGAGCTTGTGGACATTCCTGCATAAAAGCAATTCCTACAGAAAGCAATGTAAATTGCCTCTTTATCTCAGGGTAAAATGCAGTATGGTGGATTAAATGGTGTGCCCCCTTTTGAAAAGCCACTTATTCTTTGCTTTGAGGAAGGATGAATATAGGACATTTTATCAAGACACAGGAAAGTTCAAGACTGGTCACATGCCCTAATTTCACATAGTGCTCCTTCTACACGTACTGATAAATCCAGACTGGAGAACAAAAGTAGGATATGCCGAATATGTAATTGCACCAACTTGAAATACTGTCTTCATTGCAGTATTGTTTTAAGTTACATACCCTAAAATGTTTTGTTGAAAAGATGAATCAAGCTAGTCAGGTATATGAATATCCAACAATGCAGGATGGCTGCAGTTGGATTTTATAAAGGAATACTAGAGTTTCTTATTCTGCCAGAATATTCTGTCTTCATAAGAAAAAAAAACAGAATAAAATTAGGACATTAAGAATAATCTTTGAATAGTTTCCAAGTGAAAAATAAATGGATTTTCCTTCTAGCTCCCAGCGACGTAGGGTATCTGCAAAAATGGCTTGTTTTCAGTCATGCTTTTCTAATCTTGTATGGGAACAGGTTTTTGTTCTTCTTTGTTCTGGTGCTTTTTTCTTAGGAGTCCTCCTGGCTGTTATCCTCTCTTCCTGCTGTCCATTAGAGTGGTAATGGTCTTCCACCTTGTACATAGGGTCTTCATTACATGTGAAAATCGATGCATTTTTAAAAAAAATGCAGGGAGAAGGATGTTAAGTTGCAAACTTGGACAGTGATCCTTCCACTTAAGAACAGTGGTAGGCTCAAGATCCACCTCACCCAAAACTCCTAAAACTGTCAAGAGTGAATACTTGGGAAGAGTGTGATATTTTCCCTGAATTCTTTCATGGTACCTAAGGCAGGCTGGATCCGACTCTTGATGAATTTTTCTTCCATGAATTTCCCCACTCCTTTGCTGAACCCAAGGAAACTTTTTGGTATTCTGCTCCTGACTCTGCAACAACTTCTGTAGGCCTGTTTTCAGCGGGTTGCAATCTGGGGCAATTTTGGGGGTCTGCTGAAGTTGACTGACTTTCCCTGACCAAGACTCCCTGCTTGCTTCCACGTGCCCAGATTGTATCTGTCACTTAAAACTAATATCATAACGATCCCTTCATATTTGTAGATAAAAGCAGAACTCGCGTGAATGAATTTACAGTTTGCATTTTCTTTTCATTTACTGAAAGAGTAACATGATTAAGTAATTTATTTTAAAAAAACCAAACACCCACAAACAAATGAGTATTTTGTCCAGGAAGAAGGCATAGAGATATTGCTAATAAGGGCAGATTCCTTTGATGTCAGGCCTCACGCAGCATAAACTTCATGGACCCATCATTAGTTCTTGTCATCTCTTTGGGTCTTTTGGCTTGGGGCCGAACAATTGATATAGTGAAGAGCTTCCAGCTAAAATAACAGCCTCTGCATCCTTATCTTCTCCTCCATCAGATTGTTGGTGGAAGATAGGGCTAATTTGTCACTCAGCCCACTTGGAAAAGTTTGATAAATGGCTTAATTAGGCTTTTATTTTTTTAAGAAATCATATTTCTTGAGAACTAGAGCTTGGGAAAACAATGGCTAGGGATTGAATTAGAAAAGAATTTTTTTTTTTTTTAAGGATCAGAGGAAACAACCATTATGCAAGCACAAAGAGAAGTGGAAAGAATACAGTTGGTCAGAAAGAGTTTTGAGGAAAAAACCCAAACCACCCTGACACACAAGTATTCTGTGAGGTGCGCAGTTACCCAAAGACTGTGGGCAGACCGTATCTCTATAGAAACATGAACCAAATTAGGGTGTTTAGAACTCTAAAATAAATAACAGGAGCATTTAAATATATAATTAACTCTCTCTGCTTAACACTTTTTAAACCTGCCAGCGTGTCACCTCTATGGAAAGGAACTGCGCTTGCCAAGGTTAGTGCCTACGCCAGTCAACACGAGGACTTGACTTCAAAACTCTAATTTTGGGACAAGAGAGGGCTGGTTCAAGGCCACGTGCAATTCTTCCTGTGATGGAGCAAGGACTAAGAAACTCCAGATCACAAGTTTTGAATGTTCCTGCTCAGAACATGCTCAAGGTAAAAGGATATTTGCGTTTTCTCCTTTTGTGAGGTCATTTAATAGCTTATGAATCAGAACCCTATGTGGAATAAAATAGGTGGGTTTGATGCTTTTCGTTTGGCCAGAAAAAATAGGAGAGAAGCCAAGTGAAGTTGTTCTCTCGACTTTTTTTTCAACTACCAATTTTGGATAATTTTCCCTCCACTTTGCATGCATAATTATGACATCTGTGCACATGTCTTTACACGTGTGTGTGTGTGTGTGTGTGTGTCTGTGACAGCTGGCAAATCTCAGTGAGTTTGACATGTCTAGACTTTGTATTTCTAATCATCTTTTAATGTAACTGTTCCATTTGGGTCACCGAGGAGATATATTTCTCCTTTCTCTAACATAAATTAACAAGGCAGGAGACAAACCACATCCTCCTTTTTTTTGATGAACTGTCCAGAAATCGGATGTAATTCAGAAGTAATTTTAAAACTGTTTAACCTCTAGGCAGAAACTTATTTTAGTAAGGAAAAGACAAATATTTTTCAATTAAAAAGATTTAGAATCCCTTTCTCTGTAGTACACTAATCTGAAATGACACTGAGAGGGAATAGGCTGGTGTTAGTGCTTCCCCAAGGAAATGTCTTATCTTTTGCACTAAATTAACTGTGTCTTTCTCACCCATCCTAAAGCTGTCACTTTGGGCATTCTATGTAAGGAAACTTCTTCTGATTTAAAGTTTCTGAGAAGAAAGGCAAACCAAATGTGTTTGAACAATAATGACCTTTTATGCCCCAGTCTCCACAACCCTTTCTGAAGTGGATAGCCATCAACATTAAATCATTAACACTCTCGGAACCATCACGGGGATGGTTTGTGGGAGTAGCCTCCGTGTAGGTCAAATCCTGGAGGCGTTGTACGTGTAAAAGCACAGCGGCAAATGCCAGGATATAGTGACAATAAATTGGGAAAACGGAGACTTCTGGAAGGGTTTTCCTGGCCCGCCTCCAGGCAACTGGTACCAGTATAAGCAGAAATGGTTGTTGATTATTGATTGCTCCCGACTCCTTAGTGGTCTCTCCAAGACCAAATGACGGTGATGCAAATGCTATGTTGGGAGCGTTCCCCATCTCTGGTCACTGAAATGGGACCTTGGTGACCCGGTGCCAACAAGCGCTGGCACGCTCCTGGTGTGGCAAAGCCCTTGAAATGGCACCGAGGGGTGGAGCTGCACCATCCCACCTCGTGAGCCAGGCCAGAAGCTCTTGAGATGGGCTCTTCTGTGTCACCCTGCTCTTGACATCAGTTGCCAAGTGCCCTGTATTAGTGTTTTGTAGGTAAGAGCTTTAAACTGGGGCTCGTTCTAACAAGTCATCTTTGTTACAATAGGGATATACAACGTAAGAAAGCCTCTCATGACCAGCTGATATTCCTAGCTGTAGTTTATTTCTTTGTGTGATCTTTTAACTATCTTTCCCTTTGAGATTCGAGGCCAATACCCTGCCAACGTCTTCCACCTTGGGGAGTGATTTGACACAGCCTGACTCACGTGAGCAGTGTAATGGTCATCGCTGGACCGGCTGGTACAGGTGAAGTCATGCGCTATTCGTGCAAAAGTTTACAAGATCCCCTCCCAAGATAGTAACTGCCCATATCACTAGTGATCCAAAGATGAATTCTACTTGCAGCTTTAGATCTTTGCTAGGAAATCTGATTTCCAACTGCAGAATCTAAAAGTGGCTCTGCATCGGGATGTGAAAAGTGCATTTGCAGGATTATTTTTGCATTGAAGGGAAAAGAAATGGAAGCATTTTCTTCTGTATAAAGAAATGTCTTGGACACAAGGAAAAAATAGAGTATGTTGATCCCGGTGTTGATGATTTGCTATTTTAAATTAAGTGCATGTAAGCAGTTTGGCGGGGGAAGAGGGGGTTAGAGAGCGTCTGTCCATGTTAGTGCTGGCCCAGCCCTAACCCGTGACAGATTTATTGCCGCCCAACATAGGGCAAGAAAAAAACCACCACTCAGGCTCAGAGTATTTTACCAGCTATTTAGATACAACTGGGCTCTGATATATTGCCTACATAGTTTAAATTCCATCCAGCACAGTTGAGAGCGTATCAGATCTTTTCTTTGAAAGTTCTGAAGGGTTAGAAAAGAAAACCGGACAGCTCACATCATGTTACCGGTCAGTGAAATGGTGTTTCATGTCCTTTTAAATATGGGTTCCTCGCTGGGTGTCAGAATTTTGTCCAAACTCTCGAGTGTGTTTTGGTATATCTTTCTGTGGTTTTCCTGTTCTGGTTACACGACGAGAATTCTCACTGTGCTTTTTACTGTCAGTGTATTCTGCAGTAATTTGGGTGATCGGCATACCCGAATACCTTAAGAACACGATGATGAATTTTATTTCTAACCACACTTTAAATTTCACCTTAGGAAATTACACTCATTTGTTTGCTAATCTGTCTCTACCATATTTTGAGGATTGTGATTGTCATTGTGAATGCAGTTATTTTGATCGAAAGATTGAATTGTTATTGATTCTGATGTTAATGCCCATGAATCTCTTGGCATTGTGGTGTTTTCTGTAGGAATTTGTGCAAGTCATTGAGCATCACTGTGTCCTTTCGCACTCAGTCTGTATCAGCAAAAGCCGCCCCTGTGACTAGAAGGAAACACTGGAAAAAGTCAATTGCCCTAAGAACAGATGACACAGATGCAGGACAAGGTCCTTCTAAAGTAGCACCATCAGATGAGTCAGATTGAGACTCAGATAGGAAAGCTGGTTCCCTGACCGGCAAATCTGGTACCCCTGTGACCGGGAAGAAACATCTAACAAAGACAAATCGCCCAACATCAGATGATTCTGATCCAGGAGAGGGTCCTTCTAAACCAAAGTCGTCAGATGGTTCGGAGGCAGAATTGGACGCAGCTGCCAAACCTTTAACTCTGAGGGAGTTGGGAGATGTGAGGAAGGACTTTGGCCGTCGTGAGGGTCAATCATATTACAGGTGGTTACTCCGATGCTGGGATAAAGGTGCTGATACCATTGACCTGAACGGTAAAGAAGCCAAAGAGCTGGGGTCCCTGTCTGATAATGCAGGCATTGACTCAGAACTTGCGAAAGACGACAACAGCCTCAGTCTCTGGAGAAGACTCTTGACAGCTATTAAGAGCTGGTATACCCACAAGGGCGAACTTCCCATCCACACACCCAACTGGACCAGCATGCAAAAAGGTATCAAGTTCCTGAGAGAACTAGCAGTGAGAGAGGTGATTTACAGCGATCCACAAACCATTTTAAAAAAAAAATTCACTGCCACAAACTCGTTTTTCAGATATTTGTGAGGAGTGCTCCACCAATGTATAAGCACACCTTGTCAATGATGGTGTGGGAATCAGATGGTCAGACACCAACAGTGAGTGAAGTGACCAGCAAAGCACGACAGTATGAAGACAGTACTGCTAGTCTCCAACAAGCTCACATTGCTGCTACGGAAAAAGTAATTGAGGAAAACAGAAGATCATTTCAGCTCCTGCGCCTGGTACCCTTCTGCTGCTGACCTGGGGGCTGCCCTGGTGCCAGCTGCTCTACAGCACCAGTGGGGATTCCT
>NW_009692712.1:24601-25423 GCF_000703405.1 Apaloderma vittatum
GAAAGTCAGGTTAGATATTGGGTTTATATGTTTATATATATATATACACACACGTATATACACGCACATCTATATGTATACATCTTTATATGTAGGTGAATGTGAAATGATAATATTGTTTTCTTAAAGCTGTTTAGTCTTCCAGTCTGTGGCTCATTTCTTTCCCTTTGGGGTGGGAGAGCGGTCAGAGAGCATCTGTCGGTGTCGGGTGGCCTGCTCATCCCAAACCCTCGACACAGGGGTGCTGGAGACTGGGTGATCTTTGGAGGTCCCTCGTGAAGTGCTGAGGCCTGAACAGCAGGTCCTGAACTGAGGTTGACCTCACAATCTCGCCATATATCCAATGTTATGTAGTATTCGTCATGTACGTAATGTACAGCTAATCTATTTTAGTACGAATATATATATTTTGATGGCAACTTGTAGAAGCTTTGTTGTGATGCTTATTGTGTAGTGGTAGCCAGCAAAATGCTCCTTCTGTATTTAGGGGCATGTTGCAAGGCCATGAGGCCAGATGCCTGGCCTTGTTGAGAAATGTCTGACTAAAGCCCAAACAGAGAGACTCTGTTGGACTGACAGAGGCAGAGAGACTCCCGTGGATTCCTCCTTTAGCCCTGGCCAGGCTTTGGCTGGAATCCAACACGGAGGGTCACACCAGGTATTCCCACGTTGGAAGTTACATAAGCTGGTTTCCTGAGCAGTCGAAAAGCTGGACCCGCTTGCAGCGACGCTGGAGCCCTCCCCTACTAGTGGGCGCGTTCCGTAGGTCCTTCCAGTCGCCAGGAGAGGTGCTCCAAATCCTCGCTGCACCCGGGCCTTTGC
>NW_009692713.1:0-52756 GCF_000703405.1 Apaloderma vittatum
ATGGCCAAGTGACAGGACAAGGGGCAATGGGAGCATAGGAGGTTCCACAAGACATCAGGAAAAACATTTTCCCTGTGAGGGTGACAGAGCCCTGGCACAGGCTGCCCAGGGAGGTTGTGGAGTCTCCTTCTCTGGACTTGTTTCTGTGCGATCTACTATAGGTGATCCTGCTCTGGCAGGGGGGCGGGGCTTGATGATCTTCTGAGGTCCCTTCCAGCCCCTGACATTCTGTGATTCTGTGGTTCTGTCATACAGAGCATGGCTCCTTTCGACTTTTTGGGACTGATTTGAATGATCTGAGCATACGTCAGCACTGCAAACACCACCTCCAGCTGTAGAAACCAGGGTCTCTGTTTCTTGTGGTCTTCCTGACACATGCCACCCGCTGGAAATGTGGCTGTGCCAGGCATGGCAAGGCCATCCCCTAGTAAGTAACGAGGAGCATGACAGCTCCTGGGAAAGACAGCCCTTGCCATTCCGCACTGGACCAGCATTCAGACAAAGGAGAGAGAAATCAATGAGCAGCTTGTGGACAGGTCCTCTAAGAAGGTGAACAGTTCCACAGATTTTTTGTGTCAGTAACTACCTGGATGGTAAGAGGGTACAGCTGAAACACTTACCTACATGTCATTACCTAACACACATTTTTGAGCATCAGCTTGTTCTTAAATACTGGCTAACCAGCAAAGCAAGGAAAGAATGGAGCCGTATCTCTCGCACACTCAGGTTTCCACACCCCTTTTGTCCTGGTTTGAGAGCATCAGGACAGAAGCTCTCTGGGGCTCCTGGCACAGGTGGCAATCACAGTGTGGGCGGGGGCAGCTGTGCCTGTGGGGAGGAGAGGATGGGTCAATCACAGCGCTCCCTCCCCCGTGCTCATACAAAAGGGACCCAAGAAGAGCCGTGGGGCCTTCAGAGCCTGCTGGAATGGGAGGATGGCCACGGGCTGCTTGATATCTCCCCTGTGCGGCTGCAGTTCCCGTCTCCTATTTCCGTGCAGCAGAGGAGCTCTGTTGCATGGAACAGGTTGTCTTCCCTTGCCCCACACCCCAGGTGGCAGAGGCACAGCTCCTTCTCCATTTCTTTTGGACTGTCATCAGGACTCAGTGCTCAGGCTCCACCATCTGCTGTTGAGTCCAGTCTGGGACTGTTTCTTTGCTGCTCGGGACCTTCTTGTCATCTGGGAGGCCTGGGTCCAGTATTAACATATTCTCTTGTATCTTTGAGCCTATTTGCATTCTTATATGTATACAGTTTTACATTTTCACTATTACTGTTAGTATTATTCTCCTTTTTATTTAACTGCTTCAAGTTTTTTCCACCCTTAAAGTCTCTCTCCCTGGTTCCCCTGTTATTCTCCCCAGGAGGGGGATGGGGGGATCATAGAGAGCATCTGTCAAAGTTCAGTGGCTGGCTCAGTCTTAAACTTCAGCAGGTTTATTGGTGCCACGAACCAATTTCATATTTCATAGTTTTGTAAACTCTAGTATTTGCATATTTATTTTTTTTCGTTTGAAAAACCTCAAAGGTCATCAATATGGTTCTAAGTCCTTAGACACTTGGGATTATGGTCAATCGTCACATTGCTCCCTAATCTGTCATATCTGTTGTCATATTATTTGTCTCTCAGTGTAGGTTTGGGGGTTTTTTTTGGTCAGGAGTGTTGAGCAAAGGGCATTGGTTTTCTGTTGTGTTTAACTCCACTCATCTATTTTGGAATAAGCTGGATGGTGGCTTTACCTGACCATCTGGGCACTATTTGCTAAGTCTTATTGCTAATTATACTCCAAGTTTTTTTCACGGGATATTAAAGTTCTTTTCATCAAATTGACTCCATCAGGGTTTGGAAGTTCTGGAAATTGCTCCCCGTGTTTCCATCTGCTAACCTTATTATTGATTATCACTAATATGCTGCTGAGGTGGTTTATTATTAGTACACAGAGGTGCAGGTGTAGCTTAACAGACAATGCCTCCGTTCCTTTACATAAGGAGGCTAAAAGGACGGATACAGCTGCCCCTTTCTAACCTTCCATGGAGAGAAGGGAGCCAAACCACCCCAAAAGCCACAAACCATGGGCTGAGCTCCTGAATTGACACCGATCTGCCCAGGACAGCTGTATGGTTGAAAACAAGGTTTGTCCCTTACGGGTGTGTACAGAATACGTCACGCAGAGCAAAGAAAAAGGCAAAACTGAACACATGCAATGCTTCAGGTCTTTATTTTTGCTGTAGAGTAACTGGTACATGGTTAAAACATTCTAATATAATCAGTGAACTTGGAAAACTAAGGCTTTCTGTAGGTTTGTAGTATCCTGGTGTTTCCTTTCACACAGTGCACATATAAAATCAAGTTATAAAAACACGGATCTTTTTTTAAACAACACAGACTGATGCAATGCACAAAACTAGAAACTGCATTTTGCATGACCAAGACAACACCTTACAGACCAGCCCCAGGCCTGGCAGCTTTGAAGCGAAGAGAGAAATGTCTTGGTCTGACGTCCCGCTACCCAGATTAGCTTGATGACAAACACAGATGGCAGGATTTCAACCTTCTGTTCTGAGCAGAGAGAAAGAAACCCCCAATGCTGATGAGGAAACATTTGATTGAGCAAATAGGAGCAGTATCCTTAAAGCACATCTCTGATCTCAAATAACAAAAGGAACACCTGGAGGTCCTGGAGATGGAGCAGTTGCTGCTGAGTGGAGCAGCTGCTGGGACTACAAGAGAAGGTGGGTCATGACGAATGTGCTCATGAGTGGGACGAGTCTTGGTGCCAATATGCATCCCCTGAAAGAGGGAGCACCAGCACCTTTAATGCAACAGCACTAGAAACACTCCTAAGTGATTCACCCAGCATAGAATCATTCAGGCTGGAAAAGGCCTTTAAGATCATTGAATCCAACTGTAAACTGACAAGCCCACCACTAAACCATATCCCCAGGTGTCATCTTGGTGTACTTCAAAGAAGGAAACAGAGCAAGGACAAAATAAGCTTCCAAAAAATCTGTATATTAGAACCTTTGGAGTATAAAGCCACATTTTGACCAAAGGGAAAAAACAGCATTCACAGAGACATCTTCCCCCAGTTCCTTACCCACTTTTTAAACACAGAAGCGTCTATATCCACAAAGCTTTTTCTTTTTATTATTCTTTTCTTCCTGTCTTGCATTTGTAATTGAGCTAGAAAATGATGCACCCAATGTGAAAATTTCTATCTGTAACACAGCCAACACCCTTCCCTGTGAGAGGCAGATTCTACACTTAAAATGTCCCGTCCTGCATCATGGGGTCAGGCACTGCAAATGTGACATTAGCAGCTGACAGGACGAATATTCTTGCTCTTCGATCCAAATATATGAGAGAGGAAGATGAATTACAGATCTGGAGGATGTTTACCACATTACAGTAGGTTACGTGTTTGGCTCCAGCTGGGATAAAACCCCTTGTAAGGGTCAATGATGGATTGCATTTGACTTTGATTTTCAGAGCCCAGTTCTAATCACACGCCAACATGAACATTTCACTGCTCCGTGACCAAGACTCACACTGATGTTTCTGACACATTTGATGACACCACAAAGTTCTCCGAATGACTGAGCTGGCATTTATGTCACCCACGTATATAACCTGTCCTCCAAAGTAAATTCTGAAGGCTACGTTAAGGCTATTGGAGTAGGCTGGCCCTGGTTACTCCTGGTATGAACGTCCAGCTGTGGCTCAGGACAGACTAGAAGCAGCCTTTTAGGTCTCCTCTGCATTAACTGCAAATGAGGTTTTGAAGGTTTTCCCTTGCAGCGAGTTACCTGGGTATGTAGGGAGCTGCACTAAAGCAGAGTACTAGGCAAAGAAAAAAACAGGCTACGTAGATTTAAGCTGCAACCATGCCTTTGATATCACACAGTTATGTTAAAAACAGTCTTTGTAGTGCGGAAAGGATCTCCTTCCACTCGTGACAATGAAACACCAGTTATCAGTCACCGGGTACTCGAATATAAATATGAAAAACCATTAAGAAACATAACTCTAAATATAAACCTAGCTTTATTTATTTTTAAGAAAAAAGGGATTAAAAAATTAGAGTAGAACAGATGGCTTCAAGTACTTTCCACATAATAAACAATCAGTTACTGTAAGCATAGATTAAAAAATACTTGTCACCTTGCAAGGGCCGGTTGAATAGAGGCTGGTGATTTGTTCAAAAAATGGCCTTTGATACAAACACATTAGACAACATGTTTAGTGTTGCAATTTAGAAGAAGAGAGATGTGTCTACCATGTCCACCCAATGCTTGAGATACTCAGCACAGCACAAGATACATTTTACACTCCATACTTTTCACATTTCAAGGCAACATCACTCAACACGTGGAGCTGGGCTGACACGGTTTAGCTCAAATAAGCCATTGTGGAGTAAAAAACAAGTATTTAGTAAGTCAGGAAGGTTTTGCAGCAATATAGTGGTCTAACACCTCCAAGATTGAACCCCAGAACTAACCTGAAGCATGTCCTAAGAGCTGGCAATGTTTATGTCTTTTACTACGTGAGCATGAACATTACTTTCATTGTAAATGACAAGGAATCCACTTGAAAGTGCCTTGTTTGATTTTAAGCCTTCAGATTTTTTTATTTTTTTTGGGGGGGGTGTTGGAAGGGACCTCTGAAGATCATCTAGTCCAACCTTCATCCCAGCATACCTAACCACTACACCATAGCCTCAAGTGCTAGATCTACTTTTTTTTTAAACACCTCCAGGGTTGGTGACTCCACCACTTCCCTGGGCAGCCTGTTCCAGTGCCCCACGACTTGTTCAGCAAAGAACTTCCTCCGAATATCCAGTCTGAACTTACCCTGACGCAACTTGAGGCCATTTCCCCTTGTCCTGTCATTAGTAATTAGAGAGAGGAGACCAGCACCAGCCTCACTACAGCCTCCTTTTAGGTAGTTGTAGAGGGCTACATGTCATGAAAATAAGGGAAAGCGTTACAGTGGGAGCCCCAAAAGAACTCCTCCAAAAAATCACGTAGGAGGTTCGAAAAGCAACGATGTCATCAGGCAATCAAAGGGAATACCGCAAAGGGAAGACATAGCTCCATTTCCCTGTGCTGCAGTGAGTCTGAAACCCATCTCTTGCACCTAGGAGGAGACAATCATTGCATCAGATGCACAGCTCTGGCTGACACACACGGAACAAGCAGTCTTCCTGCTTACAGACACCTGAAATGCCTAAGGAAACAATGTAAAAAAAATCAAATGCTTTAAAAAAAATCAAAAAACCTGGCCTACTCTGAAAAAGGAATAAAATGTTTTCAATCAAATCACGTCTACAAGGAGATCGTTTGGAAAAGCATTTGCCAGCTACTCAGAGACAGACACGTATTTTTGCCTCTACAAGAAAAAACACCAACATGAAACAACAAAAAACCAGCTCCCCTATCCTGCAACCCTATATACTACAGTAGGAAAAAGCGTTCCACAGCTAAGAGGGAGACTTTAACAGTGTGGAACAGTGAGAAATAAAACCTTAGCTGCATAGGTTGGTCTAGTAAATAAGCAGTTAAGAATAAACAGAGGTAAAGCCAGCAGTTCTCTCTATGATGGCAAAAAGACTGCAAGGCTTAAAAATCCTTCTTAGTGACCAAGCCAGAAAGGCCGAACAGTAGTAGCTTCGGTAGTATTCGGAAAAGCTTACGCGAAAATATTATTTTAAAATAAGTTTGAATATTTGAAATAGAAAAAAGAAACAGAATGACTTCTCCTCCACTTCCACCTACCAACAAAACATCACTAAACTTAGCAGCTTTCCAAATCTCGTGCTTACTTTACGCCAATGTAATTATACAGAAATCCTAAGTCTGCTTCTCTTAGCTGGACAGTTTGGGTTTCTATATGAAAGTTCAGTGCGTGTCACGTTTATTGACGTCCTTACGATTGTTCAACAATCCAGCAATTTGTTTCTTAATTACAGCAGAATGCAGTTGCTAGCTGCTTGCAAGAGCAATGTTGAAATTACATTCAGAGATAAAAACTACCATTTTCACGTGGAGCAATAACTAACATTTTTCTTTCTTTTCACAGAATCAAGTGCAAATGTCTAACAACAGTAATAGTAAGAGACAATTCTCATGCAAAAAATCTTCTCTGTGCGTAAAATTTGCAGGACATCTCAAACCCACCTATTTTTACAACCTTTCTCTACCCCAGAACTAACCGCTTTTCACTTTCGTGTCGTGAAATTTCTGTTGCTTTTTAAAGTACTGGTGACAAGCAAGTTCAATTAGTTCCAGCCCACCAAATACCTTTTGCTGCACAACAAAAATGACGATCATGGCTGCAAAATACCACCGTGCAAAGCTGTAGAGGTACAGCAGTGCGAGCATACCCAGTGGGAACACCGTCCAGTACAGGAGTGAGATGCATTTGACCGCGAGGACCCTGAGCTCAGATTTACACGGTGGAACAATGCTTTGCCCTGTTGCACCGAAGCTTTTTCTGCCTTCGTAGAAATGTCGGAGTCTCTCCTCTTTCTCTTCCCAGCGCTCTCGGCACCAAAGCTGCAGCTCCTCCTTAGATGTGGGCACTGTCTCTATGGGATATCTCTGGACATGGAAGTGAATCTCCTTTGGGAAGTTTCCATTCAAAAGGTGCTTCTCTGTCTGAGGAATGTTTTGGGGGTATGCCACAGTTATGTCATGGATAGCATCGAGATTGTCACCTGGAAGAAAGGTTTTTGGGGAAAAAAAGATCAATACAGTGGTCAGAACACTAATTCGCTTCAAGGCACGACTGAAAACTATCAAAGCTGCAAAAGAAAGCCCAAGGATACATTAAAAATGCAGAGTATGGTTTATCTGCTAGAATCTATAAATGTTGAAAGGTCAAACTTTTCCCAATCATTATCCGTTCTGAATCTGATCAAAAAACTTTGGGAACAGAATTATACACAGTGTGAACCAATGCCGAATTATAACATTGAGTAAGAGGATGAAGTCAAATTTGAAGGAGAGAAGAGGCACATCCAGTCTTGGATAAGGAGCACAGTATGTGAGACTAATCTTCAGTTATTCATACCTGTGCTGCAAGCTGAAATTGCTTTTAACTAATGAAATACAACTTAGTTTAAGCTCCTGTGAACACTGAGGAAAATTCAGTCTGATCTGGGTCAAGCAGCATAGACAATCCTAATTCACTGAAGACTGAGAAAACATACACCAGCTAAGTATCAGGTGTTCATTAAATCTAGGGTATCTCACACAGGATGAGGATTATCTCTGTAGCTCAGCCAGCTTTGCAGGGCACTCTAGTTAACACAATTTCTTTAAATCTGACCGCCCAGAACTGTAAGGAGGTGAGCTGCTGCATATTGCATTCTTGATCCGGTAAAGACAAAAGTACTGCACAAATGGTGGAGAAGCCCAGCTTGAAGTAAACCACAAATAGCTAGCTATTTGGGTAAAGTGAGTATAGTTAACCACTTAAAAAGCAATTGCAGATGAGAAATTCAAGGGAATACTGATGAAAAAACCCTCTACTCTTCATTACCATGCCTGATTGAGCCAATTCTCTTGAAAGGGTATCAGCATCGCCAAAGCGGGGCTTGCTGGCACGTCTTTGTACTAAGTGTTTTTACATTTTGCATTTTCTAAATAACCTCTTTATCCTCCTGCCTCTGACCAGACATTCTTTTTAGATTTCATAAAATAAATTCTGCTAGTGTAAAACTGATCTAAAAATAGGCATGTGGTGCACTGGATGTTGCATAACTGTTAAGTTCTGCCAGCAGTGATTTATCCCGCTGTTTTTATTTGGCTGGCTGGCTCAGGGCAAAATAGAATTGGAGACTAAAAGCTGTCTCCAGTTGCAGCGACTGAAGATTTTTTTGCTCACGGATGATGTCACTTCTTGCAAAGATGATCAAATCCTACTCTTTAGCCCTACTCCTCCTTTCCATTTGCTCCCCCTTCTCTGGCATTTTGGCTTTTCTTTACAGCTCTAAAAATGACAGGGACAGAATAGTAAGTTACTTTAAAAGGCCACATTCAAAACGATGTATCTAAAGTTCAATTCCAAATATCACAAGCAGGGGAAAAACCCTATTAAGTTTTTTAGAGCCTTTTATAACTCTGCTGTCTTATAACAATCTCTCTCAGACAGTTTTGTGGCAGGTTACCTGGGTTTTTAAAGAGGTATACATATGGCTCCTAGGAGGTCTGTCAGAGCAAAACTCAACACTCTAGCTTCTCTCTAGCTATGGGATCACATCCTGCGTAAGCAGAGAATAACTGGATTCTGCACAGCTAAAACCTTTCAGATCTCCTTCCATGTAATGCCAAAATTGAGCGTGTCTTAAAAAGCCACTGCTTACAAAGGGAAATGATGGCCAGCCTGTTGTACCTTAGCACAAAGTATTTTCATTTTGAGAACAGGTTCCATTTTTCCTCCCCCTACTCCAATTTTTTTTGCCATCAGAAGGAATTACGGTCACCCTCCAGGACAGACATCTCATAGTTCCTGGCCCAGCCAGGGAAAGGGTTGCTACGTACGCCTCTAAGAGACACCCATTTCTTACACTCTGTCTTCCTCTGGATTCTCCATAGCTACTCAGGTCCCAACGGCAACTAAAACCTACAGGCTTTATCTCAAGAGGGAGGCCAGAGAAGTTCAGTCTTCCTGAAAACCTTCTGTAAAAAAAAGCCTTCTATGAAAAACAGTTTTTGGCTACACGAGTTTCTCATCCATCTTGCATTCATTGTGTCTTTGCAACTAAACAGTGAGCCTGCCATTATGTGTAAATGCTCCTGAAAAATCAAGGCCACACACAGGAGGATCACAAGCAACAAATCATTTGACTTGCTTAAGATATTCCGACAAATATTCTGACTCTGTGCAAGTGTTGGACTGGCAGCACTGGGCAGGACTCCCACACAGCTGGCTTCATCCCTTCTGGGTGCAGATATATTTCTGCCCATGAATTTCTAGTCAGGAACAGGGAAGCCTCTACTTCTTACCTATGGATTTGTAGCATCTCCAAACAGGTATCTTCTAGCAGAGCTTAACACCAGACTGGAAAAGGTCTACACTACTTTATAGCTTCTAAATTAGTAACTCAGAACAAAGCTCAAAGAGCTGTGTGCAGAAAACCAGACATTACTCTTTCTGCATTACAAATGGGGAAACTGAGGCAAAGGATGATTCCATGTCCTGCTTGGTGTGTCCAACTCGAACCAGCACCTCCTAATTCACATCTGAAAGGTTTCCCTATTAAAGCATATTTTACATGAGAAGAAATGAAACTTCAAAGGTAGATTTAGCATATCTGAAAGGACAGAAACTCAGAAAGCAAGACTGGAATACCAGGTTTCATATGCAAGAGGATTAGAACCTTTCTCAACAGGCCCCTTGTTTGGGTCATACATATTTAAAAACCCCACACAAATGGCAGCCCCAAGCTTTCATTCCCTGTCAAGGCAAGCATGCGAAAAAGACCAGCTTCAATTAGTTTTCCACAGCTGTTGAAAGAAGCATGCCCTGCTAGTATTATGTGCAGTAAAGTGGATCCACAATGCACACTTGCACAAAAAGGTTCTGCATACTCTCTGTTGACTTATCAACGGCATCTTTTAGTAAGGACGGGATCAATGCGTCACTGCCAGACATGCTACAAGCAAATGTGGTAAAAAAAAAAAAAAATTAACTGCAGCAGATGAAGGTAGAGCATCTGTGAGCATCAACAAAATTCCCGTTGGCTAGGTTTAATCAGGCAGTTTTGAACCTGTATCCTTGGCTAGAGCATCTTTACTGTCTCTGTTTCCCTCTGAAGTTAAGCTCTCTGGAGATACCCAACAGCAGATGTTTCAGATCAAAAAAGCAAAACTAAGTGAAGATACAGGACATTTTAAAGATCATTTTCCCACCTGAATTTAAAGATCTGCTTAAAAAAATCTGCTTCTGCACATTTTAAGAAGAAATTGCCCTAAGAGAGGCCACATCATTCTACGTCTCCAGTGGGTCAAAAATGAAGTAAACAAGCATAGCTCAGAGAAGCTATTAGTGGACAAACCACTTTCTGCAATGCTTTCAGTGACATCTGAGGGATCTTCTTTATCCTGTGTGTATCCACATTGGGGAAGGAATGAAGGACAGAGAAAAATCAAGTGATGTTCACAGTTTTCCATCTGAACTCTAATTATGCTAAGAAATTGCCATTAAGGTTAAAATACCAGGCAAGAAGTCCAGCTCTTAGGATGAAGAGACACCAGTTTCAGTAGCTTTACAGTCTCACAACTTTATTTGTGCAGTAGAACTCTTTATCTTTCATGTCCATGAAAAATATTCTGTCCTATGCCTTTTAAAAGCACCTCAGGAAAGGAAAGCTTACAGCAGTGCTCAGGAGTAAATATAAAGCTTTTTCGTAATTATTGTTAGATGGCTATAAACTGCATAACACACAGATGATGATTAATCCATGTCGTGGTCCCCATGTTGGGGATGACAAAATGCCTCCAAAGCACTATTCTTTTGCTTTTTAAAACTTTCTGTGCACCAATCCAAGTTATTTATATTTCAGGCTCTGTTGACACATGACATTACTTCAAGTGACTACAACACACAGCTGGTTGCTTTGGGCATTGCACTCAGAGGTGGCAGAAGACAAACTTACTAGGCTCCTGACCAAAATAACAGCATTAGAGATAGATGCTTTCTTATAAAAAACCCCATTCCCATGGAAAAATCATGACATTTTCTTTCACTAGCCCCCTCAGAATTTTTATTGTGTCTTACGAGTTGCAGCGTCCGGTAGCCCAGCAGAGGCGCAGCTGCCGCAATTCCTTGCCCCAGCTGGGAGCAGGTCTGAGCATGTACTCTCATGAGGCACATGCTCACACAATGCAGACACCCATGGGTCAACACAGGCAGAAAACACAGCACCCCAGCAAATAAAAGCCTCATCACGTTCCCTGCTCTGGCCGATTAGCAAAAAGGTCTTTCAGTGGCAGTTACATATATCTACACAGGCAACCAGTCTCTCCAGTCACTGGCCAAGCTGCAGCTGGCCCTGGGCCCTTGGTCTTTGCAGGTGCTGGCACGTGGACACACAAGCTCCCGGGGCCACTGTCCCTCTCCAGTAGCTGGTACAGACCCTTTGCCCAGGCATACACACACACAGATGACCCCTCCAGGCCTTGGACGCTCAGGGCCACCCAGTAGCTGGTCTTCAGATCCTCTCTGCTCCAGCTGCCTCACATAGAGGCAAACATACAAACTGGTCTCAGCTGACCCCAGACCCCACAGTCTCATGAGCTGCTGGACTACACCTTGCAATCCTTCCCGTAGCCAAATTGGGACCATCTGACCTCACCCGTTTCTGACTGAGCCTTACACTCACTTTGATATATGGCTCCCAAGCCTCTTGCCCTACCTGCCTGCTAGCCCTGCTTGCTAGTCACTGGTGGTCACATGCTGACATGTGCAGCCTCACTACAGACATGGTCTCTACCCCTGATGGCACTCAGATCTCCATACACACACCCACAGAGTCCCCTCACCTAGGAACAGTTAGAAATGAGATTTAATGAGAGGATGGGGCAGACTGGGCTCATCAGGCACAAGACATGGTCACATAGGTGAGGTGACCAGTCCCATTTACATGGGACCAGCCCCTTTTACCCCTTAACTCCTCTACTTCCCCAAACTTGTTCCTCACAAACCACCTTGAACCATCCTTTTCCCCACTTTCAGTTCCTCCCCTAAACATCCCACAGTAAGTCCTGTCCAATCTGTGTACAAACCTTTTATCTCATCACCTATTCTAAAACCTTGCAAGCAAGAGCATCATACTAGGTTCAAAATACAGAGTCACGGATTAACTGAAAATCACTTATGTGTGTTCAATAATACTATGTCAGCACACTATTTTAATTCTTGGGGGAGGAGAAAAACCCAGCCTGAGTGTAAAAGGCAGGATTAAACTATTTTCAGCTTCTTTCAAACCCATTCGTAAAGCAGCAAGGCAGCTGCAATTGGTGAAAACTGGCAGAAGTGATGCTCAGCTCCACAGCACAGTCCCAAGTGAGCAGGCTGGTGAGACAGACCCATTCCTTCTGCTAGAAGCATCCCTCAGGAGCTCAAGCTCTGCTCATTCCTCAGTTCCAAATTCACATCAATGACAAGGACACTTTCTTGCTTGTAGTCGGGGCCGAGCGATGCTGAGCAAGCTCACTACCAGACAAAAGGGTGCATATAAGCAGTGACTCGAGGGCCAAAATGATGATTCAGAACAGAAGCTCTTAAAGCCAACATGACTATCAGTAAGCCAAAAACGAGGGTGGGAACTGGGCAAATCCATCGCAATGAACTGGTCAAACTCTCAGCAGCCTGGAGGGTGAACAATATTTGAGGCTCCTTGGCATTAACATTGGTGACTATTACCCATTTCCATCCCTAGGAAGGATCTCAGCAGCTGTAATTTGCCCTACTTCAGTGATCATTGACGTTACTTTAAATCATACAGAGATTATACAGTCTCTTCCCCTGCACGGATCAAGCAGAGAAGATGCTATTCTTAACCACAGCACATCACAGAGAAGCACGTCGATGAGCTCTTGGGCCAAAATTAGGAGCAGTACACTGAGATGCTCTCACAACAAAATATTCACTGTCACCTTAAAATAAGCTGTTCTGTGAGAAGTGGGACCAATATGTGAGGCCCTTGTCCAGTCCACCTCCCACCATGATACAACTGTAGCTGCTTCCTCCTGCAAAGCAGCATACCTGTTCCTTCACCACACGGCTCCAGACGATTCACAGGTTTCCAGGCTTCCCCTCACACACCCCCTTAATATCCTCGACCTTATATACATTTCCTCAGGAAACCCAACAGAACGAGGTTCGACATTTCTCTAAATAAACTGATCTGCAAGATAATCAAAGCAGAGATGGAAACAAATAGAAGAAAACTAGTTACGCCTCACAATATCCGAGTATTGTGAGCTTTAAAACAAAGACATATTTCTGGACAAAACAAAAGCCATCTAAAACTGATCACTGGGAAATACTACTGTCTTGGTTCCTGAGATCTGAGTCCCTTCTTTGAGAAGACTGTATCTGGAGGGAACAGCTTTAAGGATTTACAGGCCCTCCTGGGAAGTATCATCCTTGTGAAGATTTAAAACTTCAGGCAGCCCTCTTTAAAGCAGCGGTTTCAGGCAGGGTTAATCTAAATCACTTTCAACTCAGTAGTAATCGGAAATCTTTTCTGGTAAGTGTAGCAATCAAATAAGCAAACAACAAAAAATGAAAGAGTGATAATGCTGGCCTTGATTAACAGAGGAGAGCCCTCCTGCATGCCAATTCTCTCTCTAGCTATCCGATTTTCCACCGGCATTGCGAGGAAGAGGAGAGAGGAAGGCCTTCCAGCTGCTGGCATGAAGGAGTTAAGGAAACTGCAGCTCCTGTCCTTGAGGATGGGAGCCTGAGGAGGGAGACCCCTGTCTGCCTTCTGCTCCCCAGCAGGAAGGAAATGCGCTTTGGATGCTGCCTATAGGAGATAGGCAATTCCTCTAATTAATCGAGGGGGCGTGTGTGTGTACACTATTTCTATACTTTTACTTCCTGACCGCAAAACTTGTCTAAATTAAAGAGCTGTCTATGCTCACATACGTAAGTGTTGGTCTGATCTGCCCACCTCGTAAGTTGCTCCTGAACTAACGGAACTTACAGAGCTTCTGAAATGTCAATACAATGCGTATTTTTAAAAGCTCAAATCCCTATTGTAGCACTCTGAATCTCTTCTAGTTTTCCAACTTCCGTTTCAAAGCATGGGTGCTGGAACCAGCTAGAGTTTTCCAAAACATTCTCATCAAATCCATACACAGATATCTAGTCCTAATATTCCTACTTGTTTTTTTGGTTTTATGCCTCCAAAGACTATATCCTTTCCTGTAGCTACAGCACAGCTGTAAGAGCTGGTATTTAGCCTCATTTATTAAGCATTATAAAGCCCTTTGTGAACTCCTGGAAGGCAATAGAGGCAGCAAGCTATGGTGAGCACTCCAGGGTGACTCTGGGATAGGGTTTGAAGTGAAACAGAGCTAGGAGGCAAACCCCACCATTCTCCGATGCAAAGCCTGTTGAGCCTCCACTGCTGAACTGGGCAAGCATCTCCCATGGAGACAGGGCACCACTGGAACAGTAAGGGGGAGCTGGCAGGTACCCCTCCCCAGTTTCTGGGAAACTTCTTCCAGGGGAGGAGAATACAGCCTGGCACACAGTGCGTGAAAGGCTGTTGATCCCCAGTGGAGCCAGGGCACATGAACAAGTTATGGGAGAGGTTTTTCCACCCTCACTTGCAACAAGAGCCTGAGATTCTCCCACCCCAGGCTGGTGTCTGCTGTTTGTTGCTTTTAACACATCTCTCCCCCTGCCCTCTCCATAACTGAAAACATGAGGTCTGCAGTTAAGCAAACAATAATTTACTGCAATATTTTCTTTTTTTTAATCAGCATCACTACACTGAATTTGTAATGCCAATAAAATCTAATCAATTTAAATGCCTCTTATGGATTGATTCTCCGCAGGACTATAAACCAGAGCTACTGTGGCAGCAGTAGATCTCCCTTCTTTTCTATTTGAATGTGAGGGATGCTCTTTTCTTCAGCAGACACACCTGCCAGCTCCGTTCCTTCTCTCCAAACGAGATCAGAGCTAATACAAGAAGGCAGACATTGCGTAGTTCAGCTCTGGTATGAGAAGTCAGTACTGTGGGAAAGCTAAGAGCAGATCTATTATCCTGGTGTGTACGTTAGAATATATAAAGCGCTAAACTGATTATTAGTCTGGGGATTAAAATGTATGAAAAAGCTTAGGCACATACAGAGCCGAAGTGAAATCCCGAAGATTTAGCTTGTAGTTACTGCAAGACAACGTTCGAACAGCTACACTTCACGGGAAAAATACAAGAATGGGCGGTGGTGCCAGATTTCACACACTTCACAACACTTGACAGCCTCCATTAAGGCTTTTCAAACACAACTCTTATCTCACCACCCTCCTGGACGTGGGTCCTCTGACCCAGCCGCTATCAAAGCCACAGCCAGCTTGTCTGGAAGACTGCACATGGCTCTCGGGTACTGCCATCAACATAAACCCAGAAACAACTCCAGGAATCAAGTTTGCTTGTTTAAAAGAGTGATCTCTGGGCAGATGAGGGAAGGGTGCGCAGGAGAGAGGGGAGACTCGGCCATCACGACCAGAACATGCTGACCCAGTGGCTCCATCTGCAAAACTACCTGGGGGCTGTTGCCCTTCGGTTTTCCCGGCTCCAAAGGGTTATTCTACTAATTGCAAAGCAAAAGCTGGTTGAGCTATAAATAAAATACAAAATATGTGGAGAGGAGGGATAGGAGGGATAAAAGGGTTGGAATAACAAGTTATTTTCAGTCACTAGTGATGACCAGGCATAACTGACTCACCACTCTTTACTCCACCATTCCCAAACTATATTTATCAAATCCAAATAATAAAAATGCCATGTTTATTCTGCTGCCTGCTTATCCGCTCTCTCCCAGCCTCCAAAACTATAAGTCTGGTCTACATATACATATGGGATTTGGTTTTCATAGGTATGTTACATGTTAGGAAGGACAAAACATGTTGTTGCTAGGCTTACAGTAGAGCATTATTTTTTCATACAGAAAAAAAAAATCATATAACAGACACTGACACACTGGTATGCAACTCTCCAACTCCACTAAGTTCTAACATTAATTTCCTGGCAAACAGCCAACAAACTCAGACAAGAATCATAATCACGCCTGAAATGAAGATAATTTACTATACTGCAATGAAATCCTTTTAAAAAGCATCACATGTACTCTACCTTGTCATGATAAGATGTCTTGCTAGTGAGACAAACATGCATAAATTAGCAAATGGACGATTTATTGTTATTTATAAAAAGAAAGCTAAACTAGTCATCCATGTATTTCTGGAAAGCTAAGTATCACGACAATTGAGCAAAAATAAGACAATGAATACCCTTAAAATAAATCATGCACACATACAAAGTGTATTCTTATCATTAATATAACCAACTATCCACCTAATTCCTCTGTTGCTTGTTGGGCATTTGAAATCACTGGAAATCAGAGACAGAAGTAATCCAACCCTGAAAATTGCTTTGCTCTCTGCCTGGATGAACAACCTCTCTCCAAAGCAAATGGAATTAAGCACTAATCTCTACTGCAGAAAACACATCCCTCTTCGAGGTAATCCAGTTCTGCCAGAATTTAGCTGTTGCATCTACAATTTCCACTCTTATTTCTGACTGGCCTCACTGAGTTAACAGTAAAGCAAAACATTCTGGAACAGTTTACACAGACAAGTGCCATACCAATGATGCTCAGCATTGCAGGATGTTACTGTTAGGTAAACAGCACAGCTGGCTTAAGATCTGGAATTTCTGGAAAAGAGAAGTGCTAGATGTAAGGAGTAGCAGTATGTGTTAACTGCCATGTTGTAGCACAAAAGTGTATGCTAGCTTTCAGGATCCGAATTAAAATACAAGCATTAAATTCTCAATCTCAATTAGATGTTATTTATTTCCCTCAATTTTTCTACAACCATTGCCTATACTCTTTTAAAATACACCTATTTTATTTTTTTAAGAGTGCTAGGATTTGCAAGGATGTGGGGGTAGGAATTTTCTCATCATTTTCTCATAGTTTTTAATCATTTTCACATTGTCTTAGACAGACGAACATTAGACCCCAGCCAATCTGCAGACTGTCCATGCAATTTCTTTTGAGTCTTGTCTTTTTTAAAGACATCACAAAATCAGTGTGAGATGCTGTGAGGAGTAGAGAAAAACCCAATTCACTGCAGATATTCAGAAGGAAGCAGTTGTGGCAGCTCTCGCTCGGTAATCAACAGATCAAAGTGCAGCCTATCTCCTCAGAAATGCCATGGGCTGCCCGCTTTCCGACAGAGCTTATTTCACGCTACAAACAGCGCAACACCATCCAGCGCTGCATTGCAACAGTGCCAGTAAGTAAATAAATGATGACTGTTAGAGAAAAGAGATTTTACTCTTGGATTCTAATGCATTACATCTATTCTTTACAATAACTCAGATATCAAGTCCAGCTTCCTTTCCTCGCCTTATTCTATTTTTCTTCCTTTTTTTAATGGCTGCAGATGAGTATAAGCTTATCTTAACTCAGAGCACTTCGCTATCTCTTCTTATCACTACCTGAAGTCAACCGCTAGAGAGTACTCTTTAGCTGCTTAGTGACCTGACGCTGTTTTATAACCCTGCCCTCTTCAAGTCCCAGGCATCACTCATGGTTAGTGCAGCTTTCCACAGCCCCAGGAAGAGCAATCTGGAATTAGGGGGTCAACCTGGATTCCTCGCAACACAACAGAAGGGCTAGATACTTTACATTGAAATCGCTAATGCATTCAATGCACTGAAAATGAATTCAAGCTTTTGAGAGATTTGATATTACAAATCCAGCCCATACCAAACCAAAACACTAGATGTACCCTGCACCAAAAATAGAGTACGAACTAGATGTTGAAAAAACACCTGCTAGCAGCCACCTCAAATATTTGGATGGAGAGATTCCACAGACGTCCTGAGTCAATCTCTTGCATTTCATGCCTCGCTGATTTGTGCTATTGCCATTCTTGGTCACAGTAGTTTGTTTTCCTTTCTACATACAAAGCAAGAGGAATGCAGAACAGCATCAGCAGCCAGACAAGAAGGCGTAATTTCAGCACACAGCACATCGAGAGGCTTATAACATCTCTTTGATGGATATGTATATATACAGTAAAGCCACATCACGCTTTTGTTCCGCCTTGTTTTAAACCTAGCTGGTAACACACCAAGGCCGCAGGTTCGATCCCCCTTCGGTCCCCATGTGTTGCCTCATCTAGCTGAGAGGCGTTCCTGCCCATGACAGGGAGGTTGGATTGGAAGAACTTCAGTCAGGAAAGTCTGTTTTATTATCTGAGGTCACAGCTGAGGCATATTTACATAGGAACGAGCTCTTCTATACATGTCACTGAGTAAAATCAGTTTGGGGCAGAAAAGCACTTGGGGTTCAATCAAGCAGCAAAGCCCTAGTCATGAAACAGTCAACAAAACAGAGCCTTTAACATACTTTAATCTTCTGTTCTTTACTGTAACCCTCTAGATGTAACTTAACTCTTTGATATTCAACTCTTAACACTACTAATTCAATTTACACCTTTTTTTTTCCCCTTTGCTTACCAACCACACAAATCACGGAGCCCTTTGACACAGGAGCCTAAGTCCTGCACGTAACAGGCATTTAGACCTGTGACTGCCTGCACTGAGATACGAACTCACTGTTCCCAATCCCCTGGTGCCAAAACAGTTTCCACCAGACCATGATACACACAAGTGGACAAATCTTATTAAATTTAATCAGCCCAGTACTTGGGGGAGCCATCTTAATCAGAAAGGGATTTAATGAAAAGCTGCAGCTCCAGTGAATACTCTTTAATTACGACTGACTAATATTTATCCACAAAGAGGAATTTGTTTCAGGATTAGTCTGAGACCTGGAAGAAGCCAAAGACATCAATTTAATAATGCAATGCCTAATTAAAGTATAATGGAAGCCTAATTGTGATATACTGCTTTGTAGCGCACATGATTTATTTAGAACAATTGCTTTTCACTGGGCTCATTAGGGAAAGTTAAACAAAACACAATAGTAAAAAAGAAGAGAGAAAACCAGACACACTGGAACTTCCAAGATGATTATAATAAGCTGATGAAAGAGTGACGTACTTGTCAGATAAAGCTCTGCCATCCCTCCACAGGCTGTGGTTAAAATTTCCAAAAAGAATAATGATTATATAGTTCCTTCCCTCCCTAACGACACGGGATCAGACCCAAAGCCTACTGCAGCTACTTGGTGAAAAGGCCATAAAGCTGAAGGATCTGACGGCCTTTGGATCCTCCTCGTGCTGAGAAAACTTACTTGACACGCGCGCCCTCCGGGATGCCATGGAAGGAGAGCGGACAGGAAAAGCAACCAGCACAAAGGAAAAACAAAGCATGGAAAGGAGTTTTTCCTCCACTGGGCGGTGCCCGGCAATCATGGGGAGCTCCAGGAGCAAGATGAGCTTCCTCTGACAGTGACCACTGGAACCACTGATCAATGCCCTGAGCTCCAGCTCAGTTACGTTTAATTGGTGACGTGAGAACAGCTGTACCAGCAGAAGCTGTCATGAGAGTGACGTGGAAAAGAAAAAGGAACTCTACGTACCACAGGGCCTGTGAAAACACAGCATCATGGCCTTGCAGGTGAATGAGGGGATTACCGCAATTTTAGACAGACAGCAGCAAATAGATCTGTTTCTAGAAATAAAACAATTTGCTAATGATTTTGTTCTGACTACTGCTGTTCATAGGATGATTAGGAAAAATTAAAATAAAATTGAATGAAAATGAGCAGAGACTGCTGAGAGTGCCTGAACAGTCATTCCGGTCCCCAGATGGAAGCTGGATTCTGGGCATCCATCTTGTAATTCCACATGTGTGATGCTGTCAGTCTGCCAGCCTCAAGAAATAAAAACTGAATTCCTACCTCAAGGACAGCAAAGGTTAATCTTCAGATCCAGTCTCAGTATTGCAAGGACAAGGTTAAGAGAGACCACTTATCCCACTATGCAACGGTCCAACGCTGAGCCAAACGCGTCGCTCTGCTCACGGCAAGTAAGACCAGGTTTAGGCTCACGATCTCTGCATTGTACCTTTGTGTCAAAGACGTGGGGTGCAGTGGTCTGCTGGCTTTTTATACAAATCAGAAGGCAACCCCATGCTGGCAGCTGAAGTCACAGATGAGAAAAATGATACTGTAAATCCTTGTTGCACAGGCCTCTCTGAACAGCAGTCTAAAATTGGCTTCCTGAAAATATCTGCTATAAACTTCCATCTCTGAACTCCTGCAGAACATTTAACTCCATTGGCACTGCTCGACAGAAAGCTCTGAGAGCTGTCATTATTGATGTTTTTAACATGGCTTTTGGACACAAATATGAATATGTACATAACTAAACCACAATGAATAAAATCAGCTTAGGCAGTTCAATTGATTTCATAGGAATTATAGAAACAAATGGCTTGCAACTTAAAAAGTCCATTGTTGTCAGCACACAATTGTTTTCCTTAAATATTTTAGCTCGGGAAAAATGAAGCCCTTTAAATTTCACACAGTGCATTGAGAGGACAATGCTTAACGAAGGGGAGAAACTGTTTGTCACAGCAGAAAATCCTTTTGAGCTATGTTCTCCTTAAATACATTGTGCTACATCTAACACATTTTGAGTTCAGAAATAGTTTCCCTCATGACCTCCTGAATGATGTCTCTGCTCGTTACTCCTCCAGGCTTACCACCGAAAGCACAAAAGGCATCGTGTAGTCCTTGCTCTGCAGCTTCCTCTGCTGGGAGATCCCAAGTGATTCTCCCCCTTTACTCTGCTCTTGTGAGACTCCACCTCGAATACTGCGTCCAGTTCTGGTGCCCCCACCATAAGAGGGACGTGGATCTGTTGGAGCATGTTCAGAGGAGGCCACAAGGATGATCCAGAGGCTGGAGCACCTCTGCTACGAGGACAGGCTGCCGGAGCTGGGTTTGTTCAGTCTGGAAAAGAGAAGACTTCGGGGGGACCTAATAGCTGCCTTCCAATACCTGAAGGGAACCTACAGGAAGGCTGGGGAGGGACTTTTTACAAGAGTGTCCACTGATAGGACAAGGGGAAATGGGTTTAAGTTGAAGGAGAATAGATTTAGATTCGATCTTAGGAAGAAATTCTTCAGTACGAGGGCAGCAAGACTTTGGAATAAATTGCCCAGAGATGTTGTGGCTGCCCCCTCCCTGGAGGTGTTCAAAGCCAGGTTGCACAGAGCCTTGAGCAGCCTGATCTAGTTGAGAGGCATCCCTGCCCATGACAGGGAGGTTGGACTAGATGATCTCTAAGGTTCCTTCCAGCCTAGGCCATTCTGTGATTCTATAAAGTGCCTGAAGACTGGAAACAGCACATCCAAGAAAACATTCTGTGATTCTGTGAAAACTCCATGTTCCTTGGTAGTACCTTGATATTTTACTTATGTGCTTGTGTAGATAACATAGTTCAGTATATTGACCATCCAGATACGCTAGTCTCAGCATTCTGTCTCAATGGCCACAAACAAGCTACACATTATTTGCACAGACGTTAGGTGAAGACGGCTATTCTTGCTCATACTTGGTCTATGGGCAAAACTAACCATGGAGAGCTTCAGCCAGGAGGGAAAGGACAAGAGCCTGCCAGTAAATGCACTAACACGTGTGCTCCAGAGGAATGAGAGCCAGGGAAGAGACTTGGTCCAGGGTGGGTGGAAAGCTCTGAACTGCCCGCATGAAGGGTTTGCCATGGTACGGCACAATGACTTCATCAGCCAGGAGCAACTGGGTGTCCTCCATTTTCCATCCCAGGGGGAAGGAAAAATTCCTTGCAAATGGGAACAAAGAAGTTGCCACTGGTTCACAAGGCAGGTCAACAAAGGCAGTGAGAGAATTCAAGTCTATCTGAAGAGCATAATCTCTCATCCGAGGAACAGTTCAAGTTACACTTTTCAAGAGCTGCGGAATGATGAACTGCCAGTTGGTCTTTCACAAATAAACGACGGTGTGATGGAGTAGCTTGTTTTGACTTCAAAGATAGTTTAGCTCTAAGAGGTAGTTCTGGTAAAAACCTTTCTCTCTGTGGGCAAATACAAGCAAAGGAGAACTTCAGCAGCTTTGTTAGACTTTTTGAAACATGGAAAGTATGAAAAATGCTGAACCCCAAGGCCCACCACTCACCTCAGTGTATTTTCTGCCTAATCAATGGTGACACAAACTAACTCCTACCAACTCTCCCATCTGTCCTGCTTCTGAGAGCATTAAAACCAAGTAAACAAACCAAACAATAAGCAATTATAGCATGAATATCTCTGGAACTACACATAATTAGCGACTGAGGCAAAAGAAATGCAAACCGCAAAGTAAGATCTCATTTTTATTCTCCCAAAGCCATGTCACCCTACAGTCATAAGTTCATTAAGTGACGACAGCAACTTTAACGATGTTGCTCTATCATAGAAATGGCCTTTCAAATGTCAAGGCTGACAACAAAATTCATTCAGCAAACCGACAACTTCTGTTCAAACACCTATAGTAACTCATGTTTAAGTGGACAGCACACCCAAATGACAAATTCTTTGATTAGTTTATAAGATACGCTGTGTGCCAAGTCAAAACACAGCGTTAGAAGAGAGGATATGCTGCTGCAATAACAGCTAATGCCTCACAGAGGTTACAAAATGGAATATTTTTCTAGAGCAATCTGTGATCTGAGAAGACGTCATAGTATCACTCCACTCTCACCAACTGCAGACATGAATGAATAATTCTATCCATAGAGTAAAACCCTGGCACACTTTGGCATTTTAAATTGACTGGTACGTTGAGTTATGGCACTGCCTGTGATGAAATAACTTTGTAGGCAAGAGCCCCAAAATAGAAATAAATTGGCTACTGTCCATCTGTCTTCACTGACTTTCAAAAAACTTCTCTCTTGACACTAAGAGTGACAAAATAGGTACCAACCTGTTTTCAGACTCATTGGTAAATTTTATTACCTAATCTGAAATAGGAAACTGATGGATGCCTGGAAGGCTGTCTAACTTCACTGTATCCACATCTTTAAAGATATTTTGGCTACTTCTCAGTTACAATTATAAAAGAACTACAGGAGAGGAGGGCCATGAAGGTGATTAGAGGGCTGGAGAAGCCCTGCTATGAAGACAGGCTGAAGGAGCTGGGGTTATTCGGCTTGGAGAAGAGAAGGCTCTGGCATGACCTCATAGCAGCCTTCTAACCCATGAAAAGGGCCTACAAGAAAGTTGGAGAAGGGCTTTTTACAAGGGCCTGCAGGGATAGGTCAAGGGGCAATGGCCTGAAACTGCAAGAGGGTAAATTTAGAGGGTAGATTCTTCACCATGAGAGTGGTAAAGCACTGGACCAGGTCGCCCAAGGATGTTGTGGACGCCCCATTCCTGGAAATGTTTAAGGCCAGGTTGGATAGGGCTTTGAGCAACCCGGTCTAGTGGGAGAGAGGTGCCCCTGCCCATGGCAGGGGAACTGGAACTAGATGATCTTCAACGTCCCTTCCAACCTTAACCATTCTGTGATTCTATGATTCTATGTACATGCTAGTAGACTGATGCAGCTGTATCTACACCGCTCTCCTGGCAGTCCCAGGGCAGGCATGAGGCCAAATTAACTACCTGTTCCCAATTACTTACCAGGAGCATCCACCTGGGGCTAGCTGCAGGAAAATCCTGCTGGTATTCCTAGGAGGAAAGCTTCAGATGTGTCCACTGCTTATGACACGAGAACAAAACGCTTTTATTTGCTGGATTGGGACTTGGTGTTCTTTGCCACCTCCAGCCAGGTTAACATCAGGCAGGGTACATACGTTATTCAGGGTCCTTCACGGGAAGGCCTTAGAGTAACCAAGATATTGTCCCTTTAGGCTCTGTGCCCACCAAACCCCCACTGGCAGAGAAGACGTATTGCTGAGTCTTGTCACCAGCCCAGACCCAAGCGTGTCATGAGAGCCACAGCACTCCTGAGCCAGGCAGCTCAACCAGCAACGGGCCCCGAGAAGTCCAGACCCTGCACTTCGGTTTTACCATCTGCAGCAGAAGTATACATTATACCTAGCTATTGATAGCGTAGGCACACTGAAGCATTAATTAGAGTTTATACAGCACTCTGAAAAATATACAATGGTAGTTGGACTTCTAAAAAAGAACTGTATACAGTAAAAGGTGAAAAGACTAGATGAACAATTACCTTCTCTTGTTTTTCTGTACATGAGACACACTTCTACCGCCCATGGTTGAACTCGATCTGTGACGTACAATTCTGAAGTATTTTATAAACCCGTAAGTGTATCCCCTAAAGCAAAATGAGGATGACTAAATGAAGAGGAAGTACATATTATCAAGGAAGGATTCTAAAATTGATGAAAAGGCCATCATTTTGTCCTGACATTAGCAGAACCTCAACTGAAGATGTTGATGCTACAGCTGATCTATGTAGCTGCTTCTGATTTACTACAGATGATTCTTTCCCTTCATGATCTGCTGTCTAAAAATGTTATCCACTAACAATACCTGCCTCATTTTTGAATGCTGAAAAAGGGAACAGCAGAGCAAAATACCACTAAATGCACGATGCCTTGAATTCCTGACTCTTAAGTATACAATTCTCAAAGGGCTGTTTTAAGAAAATATTTACTTTTTGGTTGTTATGGTGATCGCCTTTTCACAGCAGTTAATAAAAATAGGAATGGCTAAAAATGAAAATCCAAAGGAACCTAAGGCACTAAAAAAGGAATATGGCATGCAGATTTGTCTGCTTCAGAATAAATCGGCATATAGTGTCCTGCAGCAGCACGTTTTACAAAGGGAAGTAAAGCCATGAAATTAACATTTTAATGAAGTAGAGAGACCATTGACGTCAGGACTACTCACTGATTGTTGCTTCCAGGTGGCCTAATGAGATGAAAATGAAGTTTATATCTTCAGCTAGTCTAAGCCAGGCTTGTTTTGTGACTGTGATTGAATTTAAATGAGAAGATACTGCTGTGTGCAAACATGTCTATGCTGGTAAGTAGCCTTATCAAATCTAGGCATAATAAATGCTCGATTTTAAATATTTTAGGTTAAGAAAAGGAATTTCAGGCTTCCTTTCACAATTCAACATAAATGCAAAGCCAAAGTTTTAGCATTAATTATACAGCATGCCACAGCTTTTGTGCTGGTTGCTCCAGGAATTCCCATATAAAATTTTTATTGCAAGAGGTGCTCGTTTATCTATCAAGATACAGAAAACATTCTGGATTACAAAGCTGAAGTAGGAAACTGTAAATCCAATGTAGCCTGCGGATAAACCACAGTGTGACGTTTTGGCACTACAAGCACGTCAGACATCAAGGTAGAGTGATGGAAATGCGAGACCACCACAGATCATGAAACACAATACACAATAAACAAGGAACTGCAACGCATCATAAATTCCATGTTCCTAAATGCCACTGAGAGAGCTGCATTTCATTTTCTGTCTTTACTACAGTGAATAGACATGTATAAATATTCTTCATTACTCCTTCTTAGAGGAATGAATCAATATTGGTTTTGCTTT
The DNA here is from genome assembly GCF_000703405.1 of Apaloderma vittatum. Classification (NCBI taxonomy): domain Eukaryota; kingdom Metazoa; phylum Chordata; class Aves; order Trogoniformes; family Trogonidae; genus Apaloderma; species Apaloderma vittatum. The sequence continues at coordinate 25,273 of NW_009692713.1, forward strand.
AAATACCATATTTCTACCCAGAGAACAAGACAACCATCATGGCTGGGCATGCACTGAGAATTCCCGTGAAGTCCTGTGAATACGTTTAGTACTGTTTCACTTTCTACCCCTTGTTACAATACCAAAAAACAAATTAAAAAAATCCACAGCCAAGCTCAGTTCATAATTGCATACATATTATTTAAGTCTAATTCTCACTTCATTCCTGAGTTCAGACATCTGTGAAGTAGTCTTCAGCAGTCCTAATTTCTCACTTCGTAAGATGTCCTGACACACAATCTGCTGCTGTTATAACTGATCAGCACTTAGAGACTGGAGTAGGGCTGGAGAAATACAGAAAATAAATTGACCGGCCCTCCAGCTCAGCTTTTCTGAGTCTGTAATCTAGAGCTAAAGAAAAGCAACGAGGGGATTTCTTTTAGATCTTCTCTATTTTGTCCATTACAATATATGTAGCTTTTAGTTCATAACAACAAAAAAGCCCATTAACAGTTCTTTGTTCTTGTCAAGACATGAAAATTTCACAGGAAATCACTGCCATGGAAAATCCCTTGTTTCTCTGCAAGATGTGCTACAAATATTTACTACTTTTAGTAAACTGCTTTTAAGTCTTTTATAGACATCAGCTTTCCATGCAAGAAGGATCTCTGGATATAATATCTATATTTGCATTCTCCTCCCCCTCCTTGTTCCAGGGCTGCTGCACATAGATTACATTTGAGGATTGAGTAACTAGGTTTAAAGAATATCCCTGCTGGTAATGTAACAGTAATCCCGTCCTTGAAGCTACCGTGACCTCTCCACAGAATGGCCAAGCGATCTCCCTGGCTGCCGAGGTGGAGAACACCAGAAATCTCTTCCTATTTGAGATGTTACTAGGTACAAGGCACAGAGAAACTGCTTGCAAGCACTTCATGAAACATGCTCTGTGCCCTGCCACGGGAACTCAGATGCAAGGAAAGTGACTGCTCAAAGCAGAAGGAACACCTGGCAGATCTGAAACGCTCTTGTGTCATCAGCGGAACGATCCGTGTTGTGCCGGGCAAATAAACACATGTGAGGTCACGACTGCTCTCTGGCCCCTGGCACCACCTTGAAGATACCTCCTCCTGATCCCCACATCCAAAAGGAGTGATTTTGCTGTCTCCTTGCCCTGCCCTGGGCGCTCCCTTTGCTCCCTCTGATCTTGCAGCGAGCCCTTTCAGCGCACGGAGCCAGGAGAAGTCAATCCTGCCGACCAGCCATGCTGGAACTTGGGCTGCTGGGGACCCTGGACCCCTGAGTATCGATAGAGGTGGGACACATGTATTCTCACCGCTGGCTTGCAGAGTCAAGAATGCTCGTCAGGCTGGTGCCTTCCTATTAGAAACCTCTTCCTTCAGCCACCAAAGGGGATAAGCACCCTCCACTTCCCCCACCCATTTCAGATGTGGGTGCAGGCTTGTCGTCTTCTCATGGCAGACGACCCAACCTGCAGCTCACATCTGCTGTGTTGGTAAGATGCACAAACAAGATTACACAGAACATAACGTCCTCCTGTAATTCATACAAATTCTGGGCCAAGGGTTGGAACATTTTTTCTTCATTATTCTACCGTTGCCTCGAGTAGCATTTTCCTCTGCTAGCTGCTATTGCCTAGAACAGCATCTGGAACAAGTTAGGTAGCCAGAGGAGAGTAACAGACATGAGCTCAGTGTGTTCCCAAGACCTGATTTTCAGAGATACAACACACCTGCAGCCTTCAGCAAATTCATGACAGAGTTGACGGGCTCAAAGCTATCTGAAAAAATCAAGTCCATGCTGATTAAACCCACTCAGGAAGTATGCCACTGCTTTCTACACACCAGCTAAATGCTCTGGAGGCTTTTGAACATTTGCTCCAAGTACGGATTGCAGCATTTCAGCCTGGGAGGTGAGAAAGACATGAATAACCTCAGCAAGATCCACATCCGAGAAGGATGTTCACAAATTCCTGGCTAGCAACTGATGGAAAAAATAAAGGCATGGAACCACAGCTGTTCCTTTTCCGAAATGGTGAAGGACCCAAGAGGACCTCCAAGCTACAAACTCCAAGAGAAGCGAGCGGCACACCCTCCTACCTCTCTCCAGAGGTGCAGGCACTTACTCCATTCCTGCAGACAAATTCTCTGCCATTTAGATCCAAATTTCTTCACCTCTGAGAAAATACAAATGTCTCTTGATTACAGAACAGGTACCTGCCTCACATGCTTTATCACAAACGACTCCAAGCTAGGTGAGAAGAAAATAGTAATGTTGTACCCAAGTTCTAATAAAACAGTGGGGTTTGGCACTTTTTAATCCCTGCCTCAGCGGCCTTATGCATTCATTTATCTAGAGCAGTCACAGCTTCAGCAGATTCCCAAAACTAAAATCTTCCAGGGATGAAGAAAACCGTACTAAACATCACCCTCTGCCATCAGTCAAGGCTCAGCTCCGACACCTTCACATACACACAAAATTCTCCCTGTTGTCCAGAGGAGATACTCGAGAACGAAGAAGAGAACAAAGACTGGGCTATGCTGTTGCCTCCAGTTGTGCATAACCCTCAACTCCTGGATAGCTGAATTTTGCAGAGCCCATCTTTAAAAAAACAGAAAAAGAAAAATACGTGGAAGAGCTCCCTAGGCTTTCCACTCCTCTTGTGAGACTCCACCTTGAATATTGTGACCAGTTCTGGTGTCCTCACCATAAGAGGGACGTGGATCTGTTGGAGCGTGTTCAGAGGAGGCCACAAGGATGATCCAGGGGCTGGAGCACCTCTGCTACGAGGACAGGCTGCGGGAGCTGGGATTGCTCAGTCTGGAAAAGAGAAGACTTCGGGGGGACCTAATAGCTGCCTTCCAATACCTGAAGGGAACCTACAGGAAGGCTGGGGAGGGACTTTTTACAAGAGTGTCCACTGATAGGACAAGGGGAAATGGGTTTAAGTTGAAGGAGAATAGATTTAGATTCGATCTTAGGAAGAAATTCTTCAGTACGAGGGTGGCAAGACTCTGGAATAAATTGCCCAGAGATGTTGTGGCTGCCCCCTCCCTGGAGGTGTTCAAGGTCAAGTTGGATGGAGCCTTGAGTAGCCTGATCTAGTTGAGAGGCATCCCTGCCCATGACAGGGAGGTTGGATTAGATGGTCTCTAAGGTCTCTTCCAGCCTAGGCCATTCTAGGATTCTAATAAAATTTATGATACTAAACTACCATTAAAAAAGTGCTAGAAATGGCTTCAATTTATAATTTTTTTTTGGGGGGGGGGGGTTTTTTCTTGTTTTCCAAAATGAGGTTCTGTGTTTCAGTACAGCAATTTCTACACCCAGCTCTTTCATGATAACCTTTACTGATGGGGAACTGATAAAATATGTATCTTCCTTATTATAGTGTAAGATGCTTAAAGCTACTTTTATGACATATTAAGCTGATATTGCCTTCAGTAAACTGCACGTTCCAAGCGTTCAGTGCTTTTCAGTTTCAAAATAAGAATTTCTACTGATGCTTAATACATACATTTGTAAACTGACAGATCAAACACTGCTACTGCTTGATGCAATGTAATTAGTTCTTACAGAAAATGCTCTTGAAAAGTAAATACATTAAAAAAACACACAAAAAAAACCCAAACAAAAAAAACCCCAATACATAAAGTACTGCACCCAAGACAAAATCCCTGCTTTGCCTAGTCCTTCAGTCTTGCTTCCCTGAATTTACACTGCTTTACAAATGGCAAAGTGCTTGACCAAAGAATTAACTGCAAGGACAGAAACAGTAACTCTGAATCCCACCTAGGGCTGTTTATAAGAAACCACGTGAGGCACGTACCTATTCAGCATTAAAACTCTGAGTAAACATCCCTGCAAAGAATCTGTGTCAGCCAAAGAAAAAGCGAGCTTCACAGCCAAAGGGACATGAAAACAACAACCCCGAACTAGATGCAGGGACCTTCCTCTGCAACTTTTGCTATAGTTATGGAAAAACATTTATAAATTATGTTTAACGCATCTTCTCAAAACAAGGTTGTAGTTTGTATGCTCAGTATTTAGAATTTAAATTTTTCTGAGGAGACAGAAGAACTATATTCTCCGTACACAATGCGTACAGAAAACATGCATGCTTAAGCCTGTCTAATTATCTTCTCTGCCTTTGTGAAACGCATCTAGAATTTCCATCCTGAATTACACATAGGAGTCTTTATTAGAAATGATGTGACTCACCCATGTAAATGCAATCTGCCAAGAACTGCTTACTGTAGTCAACTGCATAGCAGGCACATCACTGGCAACACTGCACATGAATCACCTCAATCCCTCCTCTCCCACCCAACACTGATCTCCAAAGTGTTAAAGCTCAAAGATGTTTCATGCCGCATTTTGGGAATACTCCCACCGCGTGCAAAATGAGCAGAATTCTGTATGAAAACAATTTTCTTTTAGGAAGGGTTCCTATCTTTTTGCATGCTTATCACTCGTTCGCTGTGTTTGGCAGATACGAATCAAATATTTTGGTCCTAGTTGGGACCTGCAGAAGGTTGTTACTATGCAATTCGTTACTAAACTTTTCAGTTTTATGGATGAATCTCAAAATAATCCAGTGGGTTCCAGGGAGGTTCTTATTAGGACAAAGGACATGATTTGTCTTTAAAACCACTCAGGCTGGTTGCTGAAAACTTTGGTTCACATTTTTAAATAGTTTCTGCAGTGTTTCACTCTCTGCTTCAGATAATTAAATTCTACGTGCAGTACATCCACTTTTTTCTATTGCTCAACTAATCAACAGTTTAAGGATGTCTTACTCAAGCAGAACTTGAGTTTGTACTTTTCAATTTCTTAAGTGGAAACACAGTCGCACAACTAAATGATATGTTCACATCTTGTTTCATGCACAGAATTGCAATTAAATGCTAACCTCGTATATTTAGAGATTAAATCAACCAAGGTTTCACACAAGTTATCTTTATATTCCACTCCAAAATAGAAAGGAAAGGAGCTATTTGGAAAAAAAAAAACCAACACAAAAAACCTGCAAACATTCTGAAACGAAGATTACGGAGTTTTATTTGCTAAGTTCAAAGTCTGCATTCCTTAACCACATTATAGCACTGAGTGTCCTGTGTGTGAAACCGACCCCAACCCAGCTACTACAGAAAAAGATGGCTGATTTTGGTTCAGAGAGAAAAGCAGTGACAAATATAACCTACTTTGGCATTATGGAAATATTTTTTCCACGTATCAAAACCTACTAAGTTAGCCTAAAAAAGAATGCAACTTGAATTTTTAAAATTTACTATTAAAAACATCAACTCCTGATGTGGAAAGCGTTGAAAATGTATGTAGCTATATCTGTTTATCTCCATGTCTTAAAAAAGCAAGTTGAAGTTTTTTATTCCTGTAGTTTCTGAGTGAAAAATGCTTCAATTTGGACAGAAAGTGACTACTGACAGCTCTCTATTAAACGTGCAAAATGCATTCAGAGAAAAAACACAATAAAACAAAAATCAAGCCTGTTTTTTTTTAGTTGACAGGGTAACTAATAAAAATATATTGTGTTTCAACATGTTTGAAAGAAAGAAGATGCCTGCAGAAGATGAATTACAGAAAGAATGCTGTTTGGGTTTCATATAAATTGCTTTATTTTTATTTTCATAAACCTAATCTACTAACCACCCCTAAATCAGATGTGCCCTGTGCTTCTGTGCAGTCCCTTGACCACTAATGAAATTGCTAGATCAGGATCTAAAAATTTAAAGAATCCCCTTTAACCCCTTGTTCCTTTTTATCCACATGCACAGTCACCAGCGCCTTGAGTAGTTTACAACCCCTCTGTGGATGCTTATTAATTTTCCCTGCGCCAGTTATATATCTTTCATTTCTCCTTATTTCCTGCAATCCACAAACCACGTTCCCCGCAAGCAGAAGAAGCCACGAAGCGGTCAAATGTGATTGCTGAGACTGTAAGTGAATAAGAGAAGCCCCACATTATACAGGAGAGCATTATATACCATGTTCTTCTCTCCTCACGGATGTTATTTGATTTTTCTCGGCCACACGAGTGAGGCATACAGATCTGATGTTACTTTTTTGTTTGCACACACGGCTGCTGTAATAGGTAAGGTGAGTGTGTACCTATAAAGCCAATTTGGAAAATACATCTGCCTACAATGACCTACAGAGTTTGCTGCAACCCCATCTATCTTTAGTGCTCTGATTTTTAAAAGCAGCACTAAAGGTTATTTTGATATATTTGGCTTAGCTTGTGATTAAAAGTATTAACTCTAATATTTACCAAAAAAAGACTCCTAAATCTTTGTTTTTAAAAAATCTGGCAGTGATGCTAGGAAAACCTTAGCTTTTGAACAGTTCTGAAACGAAAAGATTTTTTTTTTAAAACCTCACCCTACTTTTTAAGTTGCGTCTCACAGACTTAGTCCTCACTAAGAAGTGTTTATATAACATTTCCAAGCTATCCTATGTTGATATACAGACCCTGAATTTTATTAACAGAATTTAGTGTGATCAAAATCCCAGGAGCGTATGCTGACACTGCTCTCCCTCCAGCTGATCTTGTCCATCTGAAACGTGCTCCAGTCCATCACATGCTGCAGACAGATGCATCCCTACAAATGTGCAGTTTACAATATCAGCAGCTGTACTGGTTAAAAAACCCACCCAATAAGCAACTAAAACAAAGTGGAACATTTCTTAACAAGATTTAAAAAAAAAAAAAAAACCCTTAACAATGGAAACAGGTTTTGGCTGAGGAGCTGAAGCTTGTTACGAATATCCATACCCAAAAGCATCAGATATTCCAGATGCAGAAACAAAGATAATACAGAAAGACAGATGTCACTCTGAAGAGAGTTCTGCATGTAAAAACGTCCATTTTTACACCTTCTAAAACACAACAGCGGGTGTGCGGAGGCGGAATCCTTCTGCCACGTGGACAGAAGAGAAAAAGAATTTTAATATGGGATGTGTCCAGAGACAGAGGTCAGAGAGAACAGAAAGGAGAAAAGGTCACATTCAAGTTTTTAATAGGCAATAACATTTTCTGGAGGATATAATTCCAAAACTATTTGGCGAAACTTCAGGACATCCATCAGCACACGCAAAATGAGGGTCAGTTGGCTATTCTGTGAAATATTGAGCATTTTATGAGTCATAAATTTAATAAAATGTGGATGTGCTAAATTTACTCCACTCCCAAGTCACACCCTTTTTTGGTAACCTCTGTCCATGATATTCTTCAATGCATCAATAATGGGAACCCTCCAAAAAAACTAAACTCAAAGGAATTAAGACTGAATAAAAACAGACAATGCATGAATACTGAAGTCCCATTTAAGGTAACGAAAGAATAGGGTAAAAACTCCAGACACATACCAAGAAAAAAAAAAAGCAGATATGTTGTCTCCACTAGAGTTGTAATTAGTGATGGGAGAACCAACATTTCACAACGCTCCCAGAGTTACAGGATCAAGATCTTGTGAATAGTTTTACTAGCCTCTGACAGATGTTTCACAGCTATTTTGCTGAAAAAACTCCATTATTAAGCTGAGCCATCCCCCCACACAATCGCTACATGACACTACAGAATCACAGAATGTCAGGGGTTGGAAGGGACCTCAAAAGATCATCTAGTCCAGCCTCCCTGCCAGAGCAGGATCACCTACAGTAGGTCACACAGGAACATATCCAGACGGGTTTTGAAAGTCTCCAGAGGAGACTCCACAACCTCCCTGGGCAGCCTGTGCCAGTGCTCCGCTACCCTCACAGTGAAAAAGTTTTTTCTAGTATTTTTGTGGAACCTCCTATCTTCCAGAATGTGTCCCCTTCAGCCTGCCTGCCCATGATCTCACTGCCACAGCTTGCAAAAGTGAATTTTGCCAGACACAGATTTGCAAGACGTACAAATCTTTGTCCCTCTCTGTAGCAAACCTGCAATGATGTAGGCAGCAAACTCAGAGCATTTACTTCTTCAAGTTATTCATGGATGGGCTGGTTTATCTACAATTTCTTTGTTTCTTGCACCTCTCTCTCTGAAGGAGCAGCTGAAGCAGTTTGGATATTAGTTATGTTCCTTTCAAACCCTTACCGCTACTCTGCAAATCCTCTTGAAATCCCATCCTTTGCTATGACTTCTATATAAACTCTCAACCACAATTTCAGCGGAGAGTGCTCTGTTTCCTGAAGTCTTCACAGGGAGAACGGGATACTTGTTTTTACCTCATCCCTCTGCAGTATTTTGTTTGATGTCCCTTGCCTTTTTATTGACTGTAAACTCTTTGGTTCAGCATTTAAAATTATAGTGGAACAGAGGAAGAACAACCATTCTATTAAAAAACTCAGAACGATCTCCCCTCAGATGAGCCAGACTTTATATGATTTACCAAGGGCTGGAGACCCAGACATGATTTCCAGAGGGCCTCACAGATACGCTCTATTACAGTTTTAAATCACTCCTGAAAGAAAGTCAGTAGTGGTAAAGGGAAAATCAGTAGATCCCAATAATTTTACTACCTACAAATTAGCATTAGTCATGAAGAAAAAAAAGCTGAGTGGAGTGGGAGATCAAGGGAAACAAGACCTACTTCAAGAAAACACCAAATAGAAGCTTTAACTCAACCAAATGCTTATATATTCCCTTTTCAGGAAAACAGGAGAAAGAACGGGGGATGGAAGGCTAAACAGAATTGAAACTGGCAAAAAGGCAGGTTCCCAAACAAATTCTCCTGTAAGAAACTGTATCAAAACCTCTGATGGATTAATGGACCTTTAAAGACGTTGTTTTAAGGAAACTCTTCTCTGGCTGAAGCTTTGAATTTCAAGCTCCAGCCAAGAAAGAAAAACAATAAAACCAACCAACTAAAAGTACTTTTTTGGAAATTCAAAGGAAAAGAAAGAATATCACTATTTTACAAGGATGAGTTAAGCCTGTCTTTTGTTGTCTTTCAAAAAAACCCCACATTTGTTTTTATACTCAACTTTTTTGACATCTGACTGCGTATTTTCTCAGGAGTTTCAATTAATTAGATGTTCTCAGAGTAGCTATAGCGGTCAGCACAAAATGAACCGATTTCTTAAATTTCCGGCACATCAGCCACCACAGGTGAAACATTTTGTATTACAAATACAAAGGGTTACTCTTCAAATATTAAAAACAATCTTCTGTAAATACTTGTGCTTAGTTAAACTCTTGGGAGGCTCAAGAGGAAAGGCACTTGCTCCTAAGACCCTGCCTGCAGATAGGTGGGCTTCCAACATTGTTCTAAAGTTGGCTGCGCCCAGAGGTTCAGCTTTTACAGCTCCTTTTAAAATGCTCATGTGTTAAATTGCCATTAGGCAATCCCTTGCATAAACACCACTAAAACTGCAACTGCTGGTAAGGCTACAAACAATCTCATAAAAGTACAGAAAGTTATTTTGTTTCTAAGGGGGTTTGTTTGTTTGTTTGTCTGGGGCGAGGAGGCTATTTGATCATTTCAGAAGGATCCCGTCTCGCATGAAGTACAGCAGGCCGTAAACCATGTCATGATTTTATCTAAACCATTTCTTTATTATGGTCATTACAACACACAAGCCACTGCTAACTTAATAATTTCAGGTTAAGTAGTTTTAAATACATGGCAACAGCCAAATTTAGTGGAACATTTAGTTTCTTTTGTTCTGACTTCTGTTGTTTAAAGAGCAAAACAGGAATTAAATCATACAGTATCCGTACTATTTGTATATGAAAGAGCATACACAAGACAAAAATAAGTGATGAAGCTCTACAAACGTTGGCAAATATCCTTTCTCTTCTAGTATTCCCAACACATTCATTTTCAAGGAGACTAATCTGGAAATGGAGACTATCAGTATTTTATTGAATTTATTTTATACCAAGCATATTGCTTTTGTTCAGCTTTAAAAAAAAAAACACATCCCAGAAAAAACCTAAAAGATACTCTAAAACCAAAATATCAACAAGACATAAGCAATTTAAGACGAGCAACGTCTGACATCTAATATTCAAGTTGACTTCTAATGAATTAATGTTTTTTCCTCAATCAAGAGAAACAAATCAGTAAATTCTCAGCAACTTCTGCCCATACACAAGAGGAGATAGCAAACAGCAGATTTCCGGAGATGTTGGTCAGCTGGAGCAAGAAACAATACTCTCCCAGAAAGTGGCCAACGTGCCAGATTTACCAGTTTACTGGAATGGGCTGCCCAGGGAGGTTGTGGAGTCTCCTTCTCTGGAGACATTCAAAACCCATCTGGATGCATTCCTGTGTGACCTACTGCAGGTGATCCTGCTCTGGCAGGGGGGCTGGACTAGACGATCTTTTGAGGTCCCTTCCAACCCCTGACATTCTGTGATTTTGTAGCCCCATGAATGCAGGAGTGCAAGCACGAGGTTTTGCAGAGACCTGGACTCATCAGGTATCCACATACCACGAAAAGATTCGATAGCCGGTGGTCTTTTCAGGTGTATCAAACCAAGTCTATTTACATTTGTAAGAATCATTTTCTTTTGCCAGCTGGTCTGATTGTCCTGCTGCATTAGGTTAAGCTGTGGCACTTGAGGTGGCGTTATCGATCGCCATCAAAATAAAACACCTTCATCCACCTTCCTCGCTCTCTGGCTTTGGCAATGCAGGCCTGCTCCTTCCCCCTCACGACCACTGTGATGACACAAGGACTTGCAGGCCAGATGGTGAATCATATAAGAAAAATTCTCCCGTTGAAAAACAATCCCTTTCCTGTATTTTTCCCCGGTGGCAGCTGCTGGTTTATATGCACACAAAACTACGTGGTTGGTTACAAAGCTTTTGGGTGGATTAATAATCCCCCCACCTCATCCCCTCCACCTCAGTTGTGCAACTTGTTGAGAAGCAAAGCAACTTAAAAACTGCTTCCTGGTTTATTTTTTACTAACGTTCAGCCAGGGAATAAAAACCTGAACTTGCAAGAGCAAACCCAAATATTCTAGTTAAAAGTGCAAATACTTGACTGAACGTACAGCAGCAAGGCTGTATGTATTTCAAGAGAGTTGAACTAATTCACCCCAGCGAAGGATCCTGCAAGAGCAGGCAGACAGAAGAGTAGCAGAACCTCACTGCAGTCTGCGAGAGCCGCATTTATCTTGGAAGGGAGCAAAATAACTTTACCCATAAAGGGTAAGACGTTATTAGTAATGACATTCTTTGCATTCTTTTCGCGAAAAGACATTTTGCATTGCAAGATGATAGCCTAACAAACTACCCTTAGATGGTTGGATTGAGTCTGCATAGTGCAACGCCAACATATCACGCATTCTCCTGATGAAGCAAAAAAATCAAAGCAGGACAAGTTGTCCAGTCGGGATTGCGTTATTCGGTCTAAAAATAAAGTTTCTGAACACCAATTTTCTGCTAGTATGAAACAACTCAGATGACAACAGTCAATTTCTTTTACTATAAAGCAGGCTTAGTACCTCCACATCACAATTTCCCAGCTCTTTCATTACAAGACCTTACTGTAATTGCTATGTACAACGTCAAGTTTAAACCACTTGGACTGAAGTGGTTTAAATTTCCAGGCTCTTTCAGCCTCAGATTCATATTTTTGAAGGGGAGAAGGGGAATCACAATCTCATCTAAAGCAATTCAGCTGTATCAAAGGCTGAGGCTATGGAAACAATGTTTTTGCTACTTAAAAAGTCACAAGAAAATTTTAGATGGTTTCTTCTCTAGAGAGGCCTAGCATCCTCAAGCCTGGAACGGGACTCAAAGTTTGGCAGGAGATGGTATTTGTGTCAGTAATGTGCTTTTTGCCAACTTCCATGAAAACATCCCAAATTTGGCCAACAACTACGAGCCTTTGAAGAATCTTAATTTTGCACATGTTCAGCAAACATTTTATGAAGTTTACAGCTGAAATTTAGGAAGAATCTGTCCTTATTGAGTATTCCCAACTTCTAGCCTTCACTTCATGCACCAATCCCTGCGAGTAAAAGACCATGCTACAGCCCTTGGCCGCTCCTGCGTGTGACCACCCATGCAGCATGGGGAAGGAAGCAGCCTGATTCAAAAGCAAAGGGGACAACTATTTAACAGCTCTGGAAGGGAATTTGGCAACCAAAGCAGAAACCCAGCCTGGGGAGGGATGGCAGCACTATCTGCTGCGTGATCGGCTGTTGATTTAGTGTTTAAAAACATTTAGAATAACATAAAACACATGAGTAGTAAAGAACATTAGGTTGTAAAGTTCAATACTCAGATGTAGGAAAATGCCAGATCTAAGGGTTTCTCTGCCTATATAATGGATATTATCTTTAGTTCCATGATGATATACTACTTTGCCCCAGGACCCAAACTTGCAGTGTTCAGGGTTGTGTAACAACAAGAGTGCAGGCGTTTTGCTTCAATTGCTGCAGGACTAGAAAGGTCTGGACTGAACAAAACAGAGGGAGGGGGAAGGAAACAGGACAAGTTCAACTTTAGGCAGTTGAGTCTCAAACCAGTCTTCACACTAAATATGTTAAACTGTATGCTATTTCTGCCCCTTTCATAACAGACTTTAATTTGTCATCTTCTGGTTTGACTGACTGGAAGTTTCTCGGGTCACTTTTACAGTGCTGCCGAGCATTCCCAGCTGCAAGCTGCACAGAGAGTGCTACGACTGAAAAATAAGCCCATAGGTGTCTAAAACCAGGCAGCAGGCCTGACCTTAGTCCTGCTGCGCTTCAATTTCCCACATGTATGAGATAAATACAGACATAGTGAAAATAAATCCCGCTGAGATCAGGAAACACTCTAGTACTAGAGCAGTAAGCAGCAGAGATGCTTATATGGAAATTCTGTTTTCAGAGAAGAGCTTGAATAGTGCTGCACATAAGCCCTGGGGCCACACACTGAACATGAGGAGAAAACAAAATATTTAGAAGTTGCTCCTTCAGTGAGTGCTCAATGAGGCAGAGGACATCTCTGTGGGAAGAATGGCATGCAATCATTTAGCTAAAGACCAGATCATCTCTTATACACATGTAAGAAAGCCAAATTAAGATTCCACAAACAGCTTTGTGATGTTTGCTGACTTCTAAGTGTCAGACTTTCCAAGCATTATACTGTTTTTTCTCCTTTTTGATTTTGCTTTCATTGTTGGTTTCATCCAAATGAAATTACCATTCGCCCAACAAATGGGACAAAATAGTCCTTTAAGATTTAATGATACTGGACATTGAAAGGTGATAAAGAAGTGTGGCCTCACCCTTAAAGAACACATTAGGTCTTCAAATATCTACTTTAACATCAGCTTTTAAATCCAAAGCCCAAACCTGACCTGGGAAGGAAGACTCAAATTTTGTAACGTCAAAGACCAAGTTTTAGAGCTTTCAATTTATAAAAAGAGTGCCCATTAGCAACTGTAAAGCTAATTCACTATGATTTTTCTTATTCTGTTTCTCAGACATTTACAGAGCAAAATTATTCATTCTTCTGAAATTTGAACCCCATGTGAAAGTTGTAGACCTGAAAACAAGCTAAGGAAAAAAAATCAGGATTTTAGCATTTTGACTTGTAGTTCAAGTATTAAAGCCTCATCTACAAACTTTGCACATGAAAACTGTTTGCAATAGGAGTATATTCTTATTTTGGGCATTATAAAACAAACTGAGTTGATGCCTCTGGTTTTTTTTAAAAATTATTTCTAACCTAAACACTTGTCCTCAGCCTTTCCAAAGATATTTGAACCTTTGTAATATACAACACTGTATAACACAGAGGTAAAAGATTGCACCCTGCACGCCTCTTGTGGTACATTTACTGCAGATCAAGGGCTCCTGTCTTACAGGAAGCTGAGTGGTGGCTCAACTAATCAAATTCCACAACAGATTAGAAAGAAGAAATGGGACTGAATTTGCAGCTCCAAGCTGAACCCTCTGTCACGGCAAACTATTTGACAGACACTGATCTAAATGCTTTGGGATTTGTATTTCAAAATTGAATAGCCATATGCTTACCACAGAAACATGCCAAAGGCATCTGTTCTTTAACAGTTCTTGAAGTTTGTTTACTAGTGCATATTAATACACATTTAATAATTCCTTTAACGCCCTCCTCCCTCACCCTCATAGACTAACAGCTACAAGAGAGTTTTAAAAGCTCTACACATAATCTATGTCTGAACTTTTTATATATCCATGGACAATTCTGAAATGAAGTAATACGAGTAGCATAAATAAACCATGCACAAAGAGTCAGGAAAAGCACTGCCATCTATCAAGCAGACTGCAGCAGAAGGCTAAAGATATATGTATCTTCTTGTTGAACTTCCCCCTCCTCCTCAGTTTTTGTTCTACACTTAGTCACGACAAGCGAGTTCCCTGTCTCCTAGATAACAGGATACCTCTCGGCTTAAGTCATGACAGAGCTGTTCCCCCGCAAAGAAGCACCAAAGCCTGCGCTTTGAGCATCCCCACCTCTGCCAGGCCAGTCCACACCCAACACCCTTACTTGCCTAGTAGGAAGCACTGCTCTTCATTATTTCCATGACGTTTTGGAAATAAAGTAGTCCTTACACAATCTTGGCATTAACTGCACCTGCTTACCACACTGATTGCTTTACCACACTAGTCCTTCTAATCATTAAAAGTAGACACGATACTCACCAAAGAATTAAACTAGCTTTTAAAAGGCTAAATTGTCCGATTGGTTTTAGACAAGACGATATCTATGAAGACCACGTTTTTACTGTGAATAAAGCATACATTAAAATACCTACCCAGGAAAAGACATTTTGAGAAGAAAGGCTCTGTTTCAAGTGTGAATTTCCTGCTTTGTTCTACTCAAATGCAAAACAGTGTTGTTGCTTATTATACTGCCCCTTTCAATGTCGCTTAATTTACATAAAAATTAACTAGACTCTTCTTTTGCATGCATCAAGTATTCATCATTAGCTATCTATGTATATTTAATGTATTTCCATGTCACCACGCATTGCTAGATAATTAGTCCCTGGAACTCTTACTGTGTTTCAAACAGTGAAACATAAGAAGATCTTATTTAACATCAAGTTTCCATTCAACAGATGAGCAGCAATTTCCCACTCATCTTCACCTCTTCTGTGTTTTGATGCTTTTTTTCAGATGTTTTACACTTCAAGGGGAAGCAATTTCAGCTACTGAAGAGATACCTCATAGGCATCCAGCCTAATCAAGTTAAACGAGCATTCAAACACAGCTAGCCAAACTTTGACTTTCCTTCACCTTCTTTGTATTAGCTTTTCTCAAAGTCATAGTGTACACTTCAACATACTGACATACAAGATGGTCACTTAGAAGAAGTGTCACTGAGATTTAGAAAAAGCTAGCTATTTGATATACCTATATATCTATTTGAAATACCAGGACTTTAAATATTCTTTTACATAATCATTAAGCAATTTTTTGTCTTGTACAACGACACATCCAACCACCTTCCTAATATAGTCAATCTGAAATTTCTACCAACTTCAACAAGTGAGAGATTCTTTGGACCCAATTTCACCTATGGTTAACAAGACAACCAACTGCTGTTTGTTTGCTAGCGGCAGCTTAATCATTCTTCCTTTCTAGACCTGATGTTACAGCCATTTATTTTCAAACTCAGACAAAACTTCATGGAAAAGCTCCAACTAGACACCTTACCCCAGGTCCCTGTGCTCTGCCCAACACACTGTTCAAGGTTCTGGTACAGACCTCCTGTCCCTCACTGGGTTGTATTCACACATCCCCTGGGAGCTTTACTCAACATGGATCTGCCTTCAAACCTGAGAGATACAATCATTCAAGCACATAACCCACTCGAAGCAAACTCCTCTGAGAGCGACCAGCTGGCCTGCTGTCATCTGGAACGCAAGTTTGGCAGGGGGGACCTTATTATTCACAACTGTTTATAAAACGGAGAGCAGCAACCCAAAGCTGCCTCTACTGTGTAACTTCCACTAGCCTCTGTCAGTAAACAAAGGGAAACTACTGAACTCAGCCAACCTCACTCATGTCCCCGCTAATTGAATTTCACTCAAAATGTCATATATGGGGTGCATTATTTCTACTGAACAAAATAAAGGAACCAGACACTTCTCAGTAATGTTGCGTGGGAAATGGTACTACCACAAGTATCTGCTGTGTGGCAAGAAGTGTGATCCATCATACACTGGGTTCAAACATTCCTGTACTGGGGAACTTCCAGGCGTCAGCTCAACTAGGGTGCCTTGGGTAGAGGTAGACAGAGCACAGTCTCTCAGAGGCTGCAGAAGGGTCTTCCTGGCAAGTACTTGATACGGAGCAACTTCTTTTGAGGGAAGTTATCATGTTTTTCATGCCTGAGAGAGGCAACTACTCAAACCATGGCTTCTTTCAAGAGGAGAACAAGGTCAGTGTAATGCATAGAAATGACTGGTAATTAACTGCATCACCGTCAGTGCTGGAACAAGAATGTGGTGGTGAGTGTGCAGAAAGCAAAAAGAAGAAATGTCCAAAAGACAAAATCAGGAATACTTGAGTTTTCTAAATTCTCTTGCATCTCAGAGATGATAAGAGTTTCCTCCCTCTGCTTTCAGAGGAAGACAGAAACAAGGATGTAGTGGTGTAAGAGAGAAGGAACATTAGAGAATTAAATGTCTTCTACAGAAATGGCGAGGCCACTTACAATACACTCTCAAACCTAAGGCACAGGCATGACGACAGAACTGCAGTAACACAGTGAAGAAGGATTAGATTTGGAAAGTTTAATGCAGAGAGGTGCTGAAAGAGATCCTCCAAAAAAATCCTGAGAGTGTTCTAACCAAGTATGTGGAAAAGACTAAGAATCTGGATGATCTCGAGCTATTGTGTAATAGTGTGCACAGTAATTCACCTAAAAGATATTACTGGCCGATAAAGCTCGGCATCAGGCTAAAATCCAAGCACATATTTCAGGATGGGGCATGCTGGCAAAAGCAGCAAATTCCAAAGTTGCTGTAGGCTGCCAGGTGGTCGCCTCCATTCTCACAGAATTGCATACTCTGTTTTTGAAGGCTGGTCTAACAGGACCATTCTGACAAACAGAAGTGCCCCGAGGTCTGTGGTGACAACGATTATAAAAAGGCGCACTACTTCCTCGTCTCTCTATTCATCGTCATCAACTTGCATCTGATGGGTTCCAATCAATCTCTCTCAGATCCAAGGTTCTGCTGATAAGCATCAGCCTCTCCAGACAGGATTGCTTCAACCTCATTTTACCTCAGTTGATAAATCGGAGCATCTGTGATCTTCATCTAAATTTGCCCACAAAGACGTAAATATATTAGTTACTGCTCTTGTTTTTGACCAAAGTAGACTATTATGGAAAAACAACTGGAAGAATAATTTACCTCGTCTATGTCAGCACTTTGTTTCTCTTGTAACTTTAAGTAACTCCTTTGGTTTATTCCTATTTAACAAGGCTCCCTAGTGTATTTATCTGATTCTGAACATTCTTTTGTATAATAAACACTGCTGAAAATAACATCTCATGAATTACAGTAAGAGCCTGAGAAAGATACTTTATCCCTACATGATATTAACACCAGTTTCTGATAAGTCATATTTAGATACTCTCCAAAATTCACCTAACATTTTCAAACAAAATTTGCTTCCCCAAAGCTTTCTTCCAATGAGTAAGAATACCTAGTTCTCAGAGTTCATTGTAATGCTAATGAAAACCTTTTTTCATACTGACTTAGCTGAAGGATATCCTGTCCTTCTGCTGCATTATTAATACCACCAAACCGCTGGAAAACTAATTGCAAATGCCAATTCACTTAGTGCTATCATTCGGCTCTACAGAATTTTCCATTTTAACTACAGCATGTTCTAAGCAGCAGACAAAATATATTTTACATGCAGTTCACAACAGTCCTTGTTTATTTTGTGTCAAAAAGCCTGACCAGTATATTGCTCATGTTCTTATTTGTTTATAATTTGTTTCTCAGTGTGTTTATTTTTTTTTCAGAGAATGATTTTTGTGAAGTGTCATACTTCTGGGATTAAAACTACGCTGGTGCTCCTTTTCAAGATAACTTTGAAATTTTGTCCATACCAGATATACACAGCAAATTCCAGGGAGGAAAAAGCAACATGACACTTCTGCTGCGTAAAGCAGAAGTACAATTTAGTAATGAAACTGAGCAAAGGAAAATATAACTTGAAAAGTAGAAACTTTTGTGGGTTTTTCATGTCTTTTTCTTAAGAGAACAAAATTTGAGAGCAAGAAGATGGTTATTATGTAATCATGTTCCCTATCCCATTTGATATACCACCATTTCCTAAAGTTTACTTTGGATTACTCATAAACCACATTACTGTATTTATAACATTTAGGTTTGAGAATCTGCTGTCAGAGTATGTATCTTATTTCTTTTAGCTATCTCCACTACTTCCATACCCTTTGTATTTGCAACAACTCTTCCTCTAAAATAACGAGAATGTTTTAGGAATGTGTTTCTGGATAGTGAAATATTTTGAGAAAACAATGTTGAGATAACAGCTGTAGGAGAGTTACTATAGAATTTTTGAAAATGAAGGTAACATTTGTGGAATTACAACTAGATAGTCCCAAATTCCACCTTTTGTCTGGGAAGAAACTAAGTAAATTTCCTCAGGTTTACCCCTCTCGGGCTCTTCCAGAGAACACTGCAGATTATAGAGCTTCCTTTCTTTCTTCATAGCTTCTTGCCTAGCAGATCAACCTCAAGGCCCTGCTGGTAAAAGCTCTCCATTCTGACTTTTCTCCCCCTTTTAAATGAAAAAGCATGAAATACATTGTTAAAAGTTTGTCCTTCTAAGCAAAGGAAACACCAGACTGGCCAAAGGCATTCATTCTCTCGCTCAAAAGCATACACCACAAGAGGGCTGCCGTCAATCTCACTTTTAAAAATTCCCTCAGCATTGACTAATGCAATCTGAATGTTCACCGCTTCCCTCCTGTTTTAGTTTGAAAAGACACAGGCACCTTATGGGGCTGTTTGACTCATAGATCAAGACAGAGCATCCCAACAGCGGATTCTGGAACATTTTCCAAGCGACACTGACCTACTCAACTGAATTTGTCCTCTCAATCAGCTAAGGGGTGGCAATGGATCTCCAGCAAGAAGTCAGTGAGAGTCACTGTGAACAACCATTGCTATATCGGCTTGGGGACGCCCCGGAACATTCTGCAGACTGAGTGAGCTCACTTTGCTCACAGTTTTGAGTAGCTGAAACTCAGGTTGGCTTCATTACCACAATCTCCTTGATTTGGGTGTAAAGAAGCTCTTGTCTGGCCACAGTGCTTTCAGTCAGCTCAGAGGGAGTGGCACAGTAAAACCATTTTGCTTGTAAAAACATCATGGAGGATATATCCTTAATGCATAAACTCACAAGGATTAAGTAAGATTTGCTTTCTCTAACTGTATTAATGACATTTTAGTATATGATTCTCATCCTAGACAGTTTGCCAAGAAAGACAGAAATCAGCCACCAAAACACCTCTCCATGGACATAGCTCTCTATGTGCACAACATACCTTACAGGAAAAAAAAAACCACCATTTGAGTCATCGGCTCAATATATTCTGTCAGCATTTGGCTGTTCAGTTTTAATGAATTCAGTGCTGTCCACTGCTATCCAAACAAGAAGACATGAAAAAGAATATGCTGCCGGTTGACTACAACATGTGCCAGAATATAGAAAGGCACAAGACTGAAAGTCAAGAGAATTTATCCCTTCAAGGAGGAGAATAATCCTTTGAAAATGTTCTCTCCTAATGTGCGCCACTGCTATTATAAATCAGAAATTATGTATATATTTTAACACTGAGTGCATTCCTACGTGTGTGTCTCAGTGTGTAATGTCAACTGAATTTTTTAGCACCACAGGTAGCATAAATCCTGATGAATCTCCACAGCCTCTCAGTGTGGTTTGGAATGTATTATTAACAGGTTTATTAAATATTTGCAATCCTGTGGACATGCAAGTGCACTATTTAAGACAGCTGCAGCTTAACTGCTACTTGCTTCAACAATACTAGTACATCAGTGAGAATGCTGTTTCAGATGCACAAAACCTGCCTCAAAACCACACAGTCCTAGCAGTTTGTGAAAAATGGAAAGGAAATAAGGAGCCACATAGCTGTGAGCATATGTTTCACTTAATTCTCTGATCCATCCTACAAGAGCAGCAACGCAAAAGGCTGATAGAGGAAGCCAAGGAGCTTTCAGGTCTTTTTGGAAGGAATGTTTTTTTGGATAAGCGAAGGCAGAAGTAAGGCTGGTTAAATCACAGCGGTGCTGCTGACAGGATGAACCTGGAGAGCACTTAGACAAAGAATCCTTTTGAGGGATGATTTTTCGAAAGTATCCATGCAGATTGAAAGAACACTAATTCTTGTAAGATTTTTAAATGGGACTTAGGTCCCTAAGGTCTGCCCTTTGTGTGTTTGGCTTTTCAACACCAGTACCCATAGCAACTTGCAGGCAACGCAATCGTGCCATTGCTCACAAATTCCGAAGTCTCTGAAGTGTTTTTGAAAACGCTTCTCTTTTTATTTATTGTGCATGTTAACACTTTTCTCCTAAGAGATGTTCTTACTGTCTGTGCAATCCCAGGGCTGGTGTTTGGAACAAGCCAGCCAGGAGGTTGCTCAGGTCCTCACTTCTGGAACTGTTTTATAATCACCAAGAGCACTCACTTTCATCATCATACTGCAAAGTCAACAATGACTACCAGCGCAAACAAAATCACAGTTTTCCATAAGTCTAAATATAGATTATATGCATTTCAGAGATGCTTCTTCTAAGATATTATTAGGATTAGGGAGAGACACTACCATACTGAATGTGTACTAAAAACAGCTCTCTAATTCTTAACCGGTAGCCATTCTATTGAAAAATTAATTTATGGGAAAATACATTCAAACCTTATATCTGCAATATACTTCATTCTAACATTTAATTCACACTGTATAGAACTTCGAATAACTGGCATGGCACATAGGCAGTAAAGGCAAACCGTTCTTATATCTATCAATGTTTAGGGAGAACACTAAGAGCCAAAACCTCTTTTCCTGTCTTCCAGAATCCTGTAGTTTAGGAAAAGGTTGACAAAGTAAGTCGCAAAGACAGCAATATTTTGGATTATATATAAGATGATGAATGAGGTGAAGAGCTGAATTAATGCTGAAGTTTGTGTTTTGATAAAAATCTATTTTAAAAAGCATTTATATCCTACTACAATTTTTCCCAAGCTCCTCTGCCCTCTTATGTTTTTCGGTTTTCAGTATCAGTACCATAGCAACATCCAGGACTCATGAATGTGGCATTGCTCTCAACATCCTTGGAGCAGAGCCTTGCAAATGATTGCCAAACTCAGGGATCTGAGTCAGCTCGGAAAAGTATGATGTTGGGCTAATTTTTGTGTAGCCTGAAAATAATGGCAGGGGACTGGGAACAGAGCAAAGGGACATAGAGCTGAAGTTGCAACAGCAGAAAGGAATGAAAGAAACAAAGCACTTAAGCTTTAATGATATTTATATATAAGCAGCAGATTTTGCAAGTAGAAGAGATTGGAAGTTTTATTACTATCTCACAGATTTGAGGGCTATATATAAACATCTTGAGGATTCCAATACTTCCAGTGACTGAAATGATGCTCCACGGACCTTCTCCCCTGCTGGCAATTACTCATTTAGGAAAGTGACATCAGGAACACACAAAATACATTTCCAGCAACTTTAATGCAGCTGGAAATGAAAACAGCTAGCATCTGCAAAAAGTGGAAGAGTGAGGAATCCATCAAATATGATCAAGAATCTCTTCTACAATGGACTCTGATTTGGGATTAGTCTGTTCAGACTGTAGATGCTGTTATTTTTCTAATAAAACACATCAGGAAACATCATCTCCTAACTGTAACTAAAGCAGTATTTTGTCATGGAAAAAGTATGTTTAGGCTCCTCTCTATTCAAGATCACTTGAAGCAATTATCTCCCTCAGTAATAAACAGATCCGAGAAATGAGTATGCTGGGTAGAGCATCTGCTGGTGCCAGAAATAGATATCAATACTATTCCTCTGGTTTTTATGAACTAATTTTAACCTCAGCAATAATTAAATATGCTACCAATCCAACCAACATCACCTACAAATTCATGGATGACTGGCTGACAAGAATAAGAAGTAATTAATAAACTTGAACTTTAGCTGAGGCTCACCTATTGTCTATCCTACAGCCTCAAGTCTTTAAAAACAGCCACAAAGCTTGGTACCCTGACACAAAAAAACCAAGTCCCCTTGACTATTCTTAGCAGTATTCAGTATACTTTATTAGCATCAAGCCCATCACAAGTATGTAGTGAGCAAGTCCACAAAATGGACTATTTGGTGTATTGTGCAAGCTCAGAGGAGCACCAAGGGTATTCAAGACTCCAAGCTAAGCTTATTCTGCTGCTGTGAGTGACACTATATGAAAAAAACAAACCAAATAAATATTCCAATCAGATGAATGACATTTCAAAATGCACAGCCAGAAGGATGCTGACCAAGTCTAGACCAGTAGATACACCTTGTTACACACATTCCCAGTGCAGTGCCTAGGCAAAGCATATTAACAACCAAAATCCCATTTTATTTCAAATACTTCGAGGAGATAAACATTAGATACTAAAAAAAAGAAAAAAAAAAAAGGCAGGGACATCTTTTCAATTCTGAAGAAAGTAATTCCAGTTTTAACTGAGCAATCGTTTTTCCTGAGCTCATCTGTGGCCAAGCTTCATTTCTACGTATGCGATCTGATGAGCGAACATCATTCCAGGCCTCCAGTTGAAGCAATTAAAAGAATCCACATTCGCCAAACATTACCACATTGTTACCACAGATACTGTGTATTCTGAGTAAAGGGAAAACAGTGGAAACCTCTAATACCACTGTGGGGTAACTGCTGGCAAATAATAACTTTTTAATATGGTTACCACAGTGACTATTATAACCTGCGAGGAGGTAAAAGGAAAACGATCCACTGCACAGGGATATCTGCTTGCACAAGCCATGACTCACACGTAACACAGTGTAGGAGAATATTTCATAGAATCATAGAATTGTCATGGTTGCAAGGGACCTTAAAGATCATCAGTAGATGGATCTTGATAGGCTCAAGAAAGTACACCCTGAAGTATTTCTGATGAGTACCACAGATGTGTGGGTGACAGAAACAACATGTCAACCTGCAAACACTGCAGGTGGCAGCAATTCTTACGTGGATGCTCCAGGGAAAGGCTGTGCTACCTTCTCAAAAGCAACAAAGGATGGAAAGAGGAAAGGATGGAGGCTGAAAGAAAAGAGTGGTTTGGAAAAAAAAAAAAATCCTTCCCAGGAGGACTGAAATGATGGACTGTTTGCCACAGGGGTGGGGACAAGTAGTGCAAAATACTGCTCCAGTATTACATGAAAGAGGAGATAGTAACAGGAGCTCCAATATGTACCAAAGGCCAGAAAATAGCTAACAGAAAAAGCTGGTGCTCATTCTGAGAAGTACGTCAAAGGCAACATATGCAGATGTTTGCAAGATATGGTAATCATCAACGGTTAACATGATTCTGGAAAAAGTCAAGCTGCCCTTTCCCATGTTCCAGATTACAGAGACAACTGTCAGCGTTTGCAGTAAAACACAACAGCCTGCACCCGATTTTCTGCACTGCTGAATTTCAGACATGCTTAGCGATAGAACTGTGTTTTTTGAACACGGTCTTTGTTTTCTTTAAATTAACTGACTTCTGATTAATTTTCTACCAACATACAAAAGGCGTAAAAAGCATGCAAGCTTCAATTTGCAAACTAGCATTTCTGTATCAATGGCTATGCTACATAATGCATAGGATTAAATTCTCTCAGAAGCACAAGTTCAATTATTACAGCAACCAGTGAAGCTCTAATACTGCCTTTTCAGCTAAAAAATTGCTCAAATCTCTTTCACAATAGCTCTGTAATTTCTGAATGTCAGTCTACTTAGTAACACGACTCTGGGAGGCACATACGCACAGGGAAAAATGAAACAACAAAAAATGGGAAGAAATAATTCCCTTGCACTGAGGAACGATGGTTTAGAATTGCTGCTTAATCTCTGCAAATCTGACAGACATACGGGTGAAATTAGTCGATTGAGGACCTAAAGTTAATGCTCATGTGGTCACTTACAGTTTCCTATTTCCAAAACAGACTGGTCTTGATTTACACATGCCCGAGCAACCAGTACAAACAGGCGAGAGCTGCTCTGAGAGATGGCAGGGCCGGTCAGTGTGCAAGCTCTGGCCTCACCAAAACCCGCAGAAATGTTGGCAGTGGCCCAGGATATCATACAGGGAGTCAGAAATCTGCTCAGTCACAAAGAGGGAGGCTAGTTTTTGTTAAAACAACAGATCTAACCCTTCCTGTCATTTCATGTGGGGCCTTTCGATGTCCTGCGACAAATTATGCACAAACCTGAAAACTGCTGAAGTCCTGCTTACGCAGTTCAGTTTCAGCGCATAAAACCTCTGACGGGAATGCAGCTGATACCGCTCTGATCAGGACCTGCATGCCTCACCCAATAATTATGAAGAGGAAA
Organism: Apaloderma vittatum; assembly: GCF_000703405.1. Taxonomy (NCBI): domain Eukaryota; kingdom Metazoa; phylum Chordata; class Aves; order Trogoniformes; family Trogonidae; genus Apaloderma; species Apaloderma vittatum. The sequence continues at coordinate 49,873 of NW_009692713.1, forward strand.
ACTTTGTGTATCAAAATAGAAAGCAGTATATTTAATATGTACATCTATTCATTCATACACCCTGCTTATCACAGCCTGAGTATTTCAGTCAACAAACACAGCTATCAGAGACCTGAATTTTACATCTGCATCAATTTCCCCTTAAAAGAAACCCCAATATAATACACTTAGAAATTGGTATTACTTTGATTTACATTTCAAAGAGTGAACGGCATCTGTCCCTGTAAACTGTAGGTGCTTCGGACAACGATTTGCATAGAGTAGAAGCATCACCTATACCAGAAGACAAGCCTCTAGCAATATCATGCCAGCTCAGCAACAGAGTTAGAGGGTTGTGCCCAGCAGCACAGAGTCAAGTCGGAGGGCTGTGGCCAGTGGTGTTCCCCAGGGATCAGTGCTGGGACCAGTTTTGTTCAGTATCTTCGTATTTACAGATGGACAGACAGATAGAAAGACAGATTGATAGATATCCTGGATTAAACATCTACATACAATTTTTCTGCCCTAGCAATGACACCGGTTAGGATACTTACATGCAATTACTGAAATGCTATGTAAACCTCAGGTATAAACAGTAGAAGACATAGATTGGTTTCCAAATGCGTGTACATAAACATTCATTGGAGGGCAAAACTATCAATTTTGAACCAATGATGGAAACAGGATGAAAATCATAGTTTCTTTCCATCAGTAAGGATGTGCAATGAAGGCAAGCATGTTAAATTTGCATCTTTTTTCTATTTTAGGACACTGCAGTCGGCAGCTGTTATCTGCAATATTTTTTTCAGTTGGCTAATTACAAACCAGAAATAGACTTGAAGGTGAAATATTCTAAGGCAGCAAATAATTCTGACTCTTCATCATACTGTAAAACCAGTAAAATATCAGCCATAATAGGAACATTCAGTCCAATGTATCCAGATTGTAAAGACTGTTGATAGATATAGAGGAAGCATCAAGAAGAGGTCAGTTAAAATTTAATGTTGGCAGAAACAATTGTCTGCAAAAATATAAATAATCTAATGACACTTTAAAACCTTAGCTCTGTCTTAACACTTGGTGTTTATTTAGTCCTGATAAATTACTTAAAAGCCATGAAGCAATTTTAAGAAAACATTCGTAAACAACTATTTTCTCTTGACAGATTATTCGGCTACAATTACAGACATTATACCAAGATAATGTATGTAATTCAATGAATCCAGACAACATTGCATCAAATCAATGAGTATTATTTTCCATCCCTTTGAAACTGAACTTTCAATGTCATTTGGCACTTCAGAAAAAATATCTAAAATACAAAACAGGCCTGAAAACCTATACTTAATTTGTGAGTAACCTCCTGACCTTTCGTAGAAGGATCTCACCAACTTGATCTTCGAGAGCATGATATAAACCATAGATGTTCTTAATTAACATTTTTAAAGGCATGCTTATATAAAAGTCCTATTTAAATTCCAGCACATTCTTCATTTTCAAAGTCCCATGATGATTTGCCTTAACCTAAGTTCTGCCAAAAATGACTCCATACATTACATTTATTCAAAGTTTCAGGCTTTAAAAAAGGATTAAATGTGATTTTAAGAGATGGTTAAAGAGAGGTATATGATGACGAGTTAAAAATAAGAAAGTCAGGACTAATCTTCCATTTTAGTGTCTAGAGTTCATTTCCTATTGTTCATTGGATTAAATGATCTTTAAGGTCCCTTCCGGCTTAGGCCATTCTATGGTTCTATGATTCACATGTTCTGACTCTGTCTTTCCAAAAAATGCTCACCTTTGATCCCCAAAGAAATACAGGATAAAGCTCTAATAATTTTTCACCAGGTGCTGACTGAAACCAGAATTCGTAACAGCTGAGGAAAGACAAATTATATACTCGATCAAGTGAAGAGAATTAGGAAGAAGTAAATCAACTGTTTTATTTCTCTTTGCTTTCCATTGGGAGCCAACTAAGCAGATGTGATAGTACTTGGGATTGCAGTGGTCACTTTGGTCAACAAGGGTTATGTCTTCCACTGACATGCCATGATTAGCAATCAGATGTGCTTCAGCACTGAGAAAAATTTATAATTACTTGAGCTCATACACGTTCTTTAAGTATTTTGATAGACTAAGGCCAAAGTGTTTGCAGAGGCAAACTTTAAAGTATACTAGGAAAAAAAGCCTAGTGCTATTCTGAGAAACCTGCATCAGTAAAGATTAATGAAGAGTCTCACAAACGTGCTTTATCTGTTGCAGTGACTGTCACAATTGCCTAGAAATTCAATAATCGTTCTCAAGAAGGATGATCTTCTTGCAGAGGTGAAAAACACATGTATTTTGTTAATCTACATTTAGCCTAAATATATTTAATCCTTTTCCATCTTCCTTATTCCTTACTGAAATTTTTGTTCTCCTCTTACTCGCTTCCCACATCTCCAGGTAACACTCTAAACTGCGTATCAGGTAGCGAGCTGACCTTACGCAGCTATCACACAGTTTCTCCCTCTTTGTGTTCTCATGTCTACCCTCTATTTTCTCTTACCACGCACAAACAATGACATTATATTAAACCATACTACTTAAAATTATTATTGAGCCAAAAAACACACTTCACCAAAAAATCAATGCTGCATCAAATTCATGTCTTTCTCTTGCTTAAAAACCAGCAACAACTGCAGTTCTTATTCTCTTGACTATACTATTAATTATACATCTAAAGCATATTCGTAGTTTGCGTTTACTCCAGGGTGATTCTAAAATTTATATGAATGAGAAAACAGCAATGTGATCATATACAAGTAAAATAATATTTTCAGTCTTGGCACCTGAACATAATGAAAGGAAAACCCAGTCAGCTCTTACACGGTTTTCTATTTTAAAAAGTTAACTCGGGGGAAAG
>NW_009692713.1:52787-98591 GCF_000703405.1 Apaloderma vittatum
AAGAGTTAGAACACGGGGGAAAAAAAAAAACAAAACCAAAAACGTCAGAGACTCAAAAGCCAAGGAGATGTATTGCCTAAACAATTTTATTGCTTTTTTGGTGGTGGAGGTTATATAGATATTTTTCTTAGCTCCCATAATCTCAGCAATGACTTCAAAACCTACAGGCAAAAGAAATCAAATATTTGAAATAATGACCATCTAAGCGCGAGAAGACAGCCAGAAGAACTGAAGGGTTGGTCACCACTGGCAAAAATCCATTCACGCAGTTCAGAAATGTTTGCCACCTAAGGAAAATAAAGGACTGGTGACTGCTTTGATTATGCTGTCAGGGTTCACATAGTGCTATAGTGCTTCCTCTAGGAAGAAATTCTCCTGCACCATTTTACTCAAGGTTGTTTTTTCCTGATTCTTCATTTCTCATTCAGAAGGGTTGCTAATAGTTATTTTTATGTAATAGTAGGTAATTCTTTCATGCTACAACTTATCATGCATATTAATCAGGGTTCTTGTCAAATTAAATTACTATTTTCAGCATTTGAAAAGTAGTTAAACTTCTAATGACATTTTCCCTCTCTCTTCATCAATCTGTTTTCAGAGGAAAACAATGTACTCAGGCTTGAAGTAAAGACACTTGAGCCTCAGGAATGGGAAAGAGCCACAAGCCGAAATGTATTCACAGGAGAGCTATAGGGCAATAAGGTTGTCACCTATGCACAAAAATACTTTCAAAGACATAAACATGATGTTAAAATCTCCACCACTTCCTCCTGCATGTTAAAGTCACACACAATACTTCCTACTTGCAGTTGTACTTGCAAGTTGTACTTGCAGGAAAAGAGTAAACAAGTGTATTTGAATGATTATTGCTACTTTTGTAGCATTAGGACTATCCTGAAACAGGGATTCGTTGAAATAGCACATCCTTAATTATCCTAGTTTTCTTTATTACTGCCACTATCAGAACCTAGAGTTGTAAAAAAGGCATTTTAATAGTGCAGATAAGTCAAAACAGAGCTCCATGATAACACTAGATACCAGGTGTGCTACCTGTATCTGAAAATCTACCTGGATGTCCATACATCACAGATGAAAAAAAAAATGTATGCAGATACATAATATACTGAAGTTTTTTTAAAGTCAAGCAACTACAGTTAGATTGTCCATAAGAATAAAATATTTCAACACACTTGCAAACAATTGAAAAAAAATGCTTAAATTAGTAAGTAATAACAAGGTATTTTAAAATTATGGTTGAACTAACTTAACTAACAGTTTACTATATAATAACCTACAGTCATAATATATACAGCTTATAATGCCTATCAAGGTACGCAGTACCTAGTAAATTCAATGTTAACGTATACTAATATATTTCACCCAATATATGCCCACCTTAGAGGTAGAACTTATAAGCATTTGAAAGACTGGACCAAAAAAAATCATCTAGGAACACTTTTGGTTTCCCTCGGCTTTGTACTGCATAAAATCAGCTAGTCAGCCTCAAATATTTTCCTTTTTATAACCCAACAGTCTAATTTGCATAGATGTCTCATACAGCAATAGAACAGAAAAGCATTTTTATAAAATTAGAAAATGATTGTATAACCACAGAGCTTGTTTCTGCAGCAAGTATGAATTTTTTTTTAAGTTGATAATATTTCAAGTGGAAAATATTCCTTTAACTGAAAATTTATTCCAGGCTAGCAATATTATTACGCACTAGGTTAACCTAGTGGTGGATAGTTTAGAGTAAATAAGCTTTTGAAATTGTGTATGGGGCAATCTTTTTTTACTACAGCAAATCGAGTAATAAACCTTCAAGATAGGTGAAAATCTAAAATGTACACTACTGAATGCCCAACAGAGTCAAACAGATACATGGTACAGCTAGGATTGTCCAGCTGGACAAAATACCACAGCGTTTATGGTAATTTTAGGGTATTTGCTTAACAGGAATCAGGCAAATTGCAAGATAGCTCTGCTCCAAAAATCCAAGCAAGGATTCCAGCAAGGGAAAAAAAAAACCTACCAGCAGGCCTTTATTCTTTTTAATCATCTTTAACTTCTTCCTTCGGCAGTTAGAATAACCAGGACATGCTAAAGATCTAGAATCGCTTTTCCCTGAAGAACTAGCTTATAAATAAGTCAATTCATATCTACTTACATGTTTATTTTCTTCAGCGACACGCCACATATCCTGCCAGCATTCACTCACCTGTATTTGAATCGCTGCCACATCAGTATCATTTAATGGTCACACCATCACAGCCTCAAATCTCATTACAATGACCTTTAGAAGTCCCTTCCAACCCAGCTTCATTGAACAACGAACTGGTTGGGATTGTTCACTTTCAGGACTAGCAGTGGCATCATATCTATGCTGTGGGGGACACACAGTTTTTCATAGAATCATAGAATGTGGTGGGTTGGAAGGGACCTTTAAAGGTCATCTGGTCTAACTCCAGGGGGTTGTTTTGGGAACAGGCATCTGATGTCTCAATTTAACAAGCAATCTCATTTTTATACTGTTCCTCTGACAACAGGGACTCAATCTCTACCCCCAGATTAATACAGGGATGGAGGACCATTTCTAAGTAGAAAGCATCACGACTCTGCCAAGCAACACAATTCATATTTTACACAGCTTCTCCAAGTCATAGAAACATAGAAGGCTGGAAAAGACCTTTAAGATCGAGTCCATCCATTAACCTAGCACTGCCAGATCCACCACTAAACCATGTCCTGAAGCACCAAATCTACACGAGACATCTACAAGTCACCATCACTGGAAGAAGCTGGCAGCACTGGGCAGCTGACCTGCTGCATCTGTATGCTGCTGTGCATTCCCCTTGCTCATTTAACACAGCAACTTCTCCTTTCAGCTCTCGGACTTAACACCAGAGGCTTTTCATAGAGGGCAGTGTTGGACATGTCTATGTGTTCGCTGTCAAGCATCCACCTGAGGTTAAAGACTAGTACAGACAATAAGGATGAGCTTTCTTGGGATCTTTTACACTATTTTTCTGAAGTTGATTGCTAAGCAATCAACAATGTTCAATTTAAAAAAAAAGTGAAAATATCTTTTTTCATCCCTTGCATATCTCCTGATGATATTAGTATCTGTCATCAACCCTCTCAAATCTCTCCATGTCTCAATCATTTAAAGCAAGGTTGCAAACAAGGGTGCTTTTTTTTGTGATCAAGATATGTAATGTTTTTCTGAAATTACGTCAAGGAGTTTTGTGAATATCAGCTTCTACAGCTGGAGTGCAATCAGTTACCTTAAAGGAAAAAAAAGAACATATAAATACGGAACAGGGTTACCTTCCCTTAGACGCTCAACCACAAAAGTGAATCCAGTAGTCCTTGGATGTAAGACGTACTCATATTTCCGAAGTCCGTTCTTTTCAGCGAATTCATTACTGCGGGCTTTGGTATTGGCTGAAGAAAAGAATAAAACCCACCATTTTCTATTAGTGTGAACACAGAGCAAGGATTAAAGATAAGTATTATATGACAAGAACAGTACAGCACCAGTTCACACAGTACGTACGTGCAACAGCTTTTCAGGTGGAAGCAGACCGGTGGCTATAGTATGGTATGAGGAAGAGCAATGTGGATTGCAAGAAAAGCCTTTTTACCCTCTCATTTCTTTTCAGAAAATAAGCAGTAAATCCTTTATGGTTATCAAATGCAATCTGAAATCTATGAATTAAAGTCTATTAATAGTTCTCTGTGCATTTCAGTATCAATTTTACAGCAAAATGTGTTAATGGCTCCATTTTTATTGCTTTTTAAACTCAAGGGGCACAAGGTATAGTAATGTAGGTCTGGTATTATGTAGAGAAATACTTTTGGATCAATGTTTAACTGCGTTGAACTTACTTCAGAAAGATTAAATGGGGGAAAATAGTTGATCTAATGCACTAGAATGGCATTTTACATCTCCATTCTCAGCTTCACACTTTTTATTCATCAACCTGTACTGCACATACATACCCTGTTCTAATTTTTCTGACTGACTGCCTCAGTGTCACAGTGCGTGCTTCCTACTGTACACAGAGCGCATGCAAGGCATCCTGAAAGCAGCGTGGCTAAAACCTGTGACAAATACATTTCGAACTTCTGGCAAAAAGAAGCCTCTCATGAGAAAACCAAACAAAGGTTGTTCAGAGTCAGCTGCTAACAGAGCCAGCTAACCAAGGGAGACGTGGGCACTAGAGCAAAAACTTCAAGAGGCAAGGTGGAGAGGCAGCACTTTGTTCTCCAGAGATGTGCAGGAGGCTCTTCCAAGCAGCCAAATGGACTTTCCTGGCCGCCCTTACTCCTCTGCTGTGGGTACTGCTGTGCCTCTTCTGGGGCCAAAGGCAACAGACATGTGCCATGTTCCCTTAGCAATATGAAGGGAAAAAAGAAAAAAAATCAATTTGATCAACTAACTTACTAACTAACTCATATTTATACAGATTTACAGGTGTTTTAAAAGACAAAAGTCCCAGGAACAGATTTATGGAACAAAATCATTGCCTCAGCAGTGAATCATCTTTTCCAAGCAGAAGCAGCTCCGGTTTTAAGTGTCCATAGTTAACCTTAACAGCACTGGGAGATAACGAAACACCTATTGCTACTTAATAATTTAATGGAATTGGTAGTTATACATAAGTCCTTACCCTTACAATCATATTTTTCCTTGTAAAGGAAAAATAGCACAAGTGGACAAATCAACAGTTGTGCAAGATGTCCTTTTTGCAGTAATGCAACTTTCTTGCATCTTTCTTTTTCTCCTAAATTACATGAGCTTTTGGTTTACCAAAAAATGTGGCGTCCTTCCTAAAAGGCTATCTACCTATCAATGAATGCTATGGCATTTCAGTGTACTGAATCTTTTTCTCCTGTGACCTAACGTTTCCACTCATAAAAGCACTGCTGTTCATACGTGCAGCCCTTTGGATTTAGCGTGCAGATTTCCTGACCATGTGATTTGGAAGAAAAATTGTTGCCTGGCAGCCAAGCAAGTGATTCAGCAAAGAGAACCCAAAGATCTATTTTTTGCTAAATTGCCAAAATGTACAAATGCTTAAAAAAAAATTACGACTTCAAAAAGCATTGCTAAAATTATAAAATGTGTGAAATACTAAAATTGCACTTGGCTATGTAACTTAAATTCATCTTTCCTTGGACATACACATTATGTATATGATCAGAGTATCTATTTTTGTCTGCTCGACTACTACTCCATTCAATGCTGAAAGCAGACTACTCTGGATCAGCAAAGCAAATTTGCCTTTAAGACTCCTGCCTTTGCAATGGCAAAGCTTTCAGAGTCATGAGCAAGACTTGGAATGGCAGAAAATGCAAAAGTAAACTGGCAATTATTAAATGCTCCTCTGGAAAGCCAGATTCTACCTCTTAGACATAATTGTATTGCACTATTAGCTCAACAACTTAAAACGATTTGCTAAGACATGACATTGATCACCAAGAGCATTTCTATAAAAAGTATACAAGTCAAGAGTTCTTATTCAGATTCTGTGGTGATTCAAGCAAAATGTTTTAAATTAATTTATCACAAGGTTTTTAAGCTAATGTATTGTTTCTTCCAAAGGATAGAAGTATCTTCTTCATTTTTTGTATATCCAAGTTTGGGTTTCATTTTGGACTATTTTCAATCTGCAAATCAAGTCCTTGGAATCACTCAAAGCTTTGAGACACAAGCACCATATCAGTCTACATTAAGTTAAGCAGTCTAAAAAAAATTAAATCTAAGTCTTAAGCATCTCAGACTGCACAGTTAATGAGCACTCAGAGAAACCTTCTCTGTACGTCTGCTCACTGGGCACTTCATTTCAGAGGGAACATGAAAACTAATTCCTTGGGGTTTGTAAAACCCTCCTACTTGCACCACAGGAAAACCAAAGAGGAAGCGGGCAGTTTCGTTTTCTGAGCCAGACCTAACCGATGCTGCAAAAAACGTCTGGGACCTCCACTGCCCACTGCCTTGAAGTAATTGTCTTCAGGCCACCTCCCTGAACTTGGAAAGAACTCACTGTAAACATCTGCAAAATGTCTTCCAAACTTCCCTTTTACTACAATGCCTTTCTAAAAATGTGTGAACAGCTGGACACTGGCACAGCGGCCAACACTGCTCAGCTATTTCCTGATCTTTGTATCCCTGTCTTGCCTCTGGACTGTAAGTTTTATGTAACAGAGATTGCGCCCTTCCCCTTTTGCATGACCTTAGTGTTACAGGATTTTAGAACTAGAGTTAACACTCCCAGCTAATACAATGATTATTGTCATCTGGAAAAATCATCTCCCTTTTCCCTTCCTAACAACTATCAAGTCACTGTGCATCAAACAATATTTATTCCAGTAAGCCAAGAAGGTCAAAGGGTTTTGATGCTATCCTGAAAGTATTGGTAGGATATGCTTTCGAAAAGTAAAAATAATGCCCTTCCTTCCCTTCCTGCTGCTGTCAGTATTTGAAGAAAAGTTTCTTACTCTGCTACTACTTATGAATAGATGTGCTGTGTGCCATCTTATCTGTTGTAAGCACCTTGGTGCTTATGGCTGTTGCCTGAATCTTCCAGGGGAAATTCAGAGCAAGTCTCCTGCTTGGAACTGGATTCAATAGAAGGCAGAAAATGGGATGTTCCCAATTATATGAAACCTAGAGGTTAGAAAAGTCATCCAGGAAATCAGAAATGTGTTTTTATACCCTCTCCAACCTGAGGTAATTCACACAACAAACACCTCTTTAAAATCCCATAATCAACAGACCAGGCTGCACTATCAGTGCTGTGAAACTTCTGCAGTCCAGATTATAACACTCTCAAGCGAAAGAATAAGAGTGAAAGATGCCTTTGTAAGCCTGATAGTGAAAACACTTCCTTAAAAAGAGGAAACATATGTTCTCTTCTTTGCTTCCAACAAACACAAACGGCACAAAGCTGCTCTTGAAGCAGGGACTGGAAATTAACTCCGTTTGGGTCTCCTTAATCCCAAAAGGTCCTTCACATCATTTGGCGAAGGGTGATGACCCCTCCTCATGCTTACTCTCTCCGAAAAATATGAGCAAGTGTTGCTTTCCAGAAACAAGTATTTTCCTTCTTACACTATTTATGCTGAAACAAACGTATCCCTAGAGGTTTTGCACATTGTTCCTATTAGGTGTATTTTGCATTTTAACTCCTTGGTTCTATTTGCTTGTACAATAAAAAAGAAAAAGTAGAATAACCTATTTTTATGGAAAGCAACTGGTTTATTAATAGAGGCTGGTGTAAGACCTTTCCTGATCCAGAATTTCTTCATGCTCTATCTTCTCTGGTCTTGTACCAGCTTGCCTCTCGTCCCCTGTCTCCTTCAGCTAATACATGCTGCCTCTCAGACGGTATGTTCTCTGAGGTGTTGACAAGTACAAGAAGTCCAATTTATTTGAGTCTTTAGACACTACTGCAGAGCAATTGTCAAACAACACAAAAGAACAAGAATTTAAGGGTTTTGGCCATAACCTCTATTTTTTTTTTTTTTTTTGCTCCTGTGCTGCCTTTGGTACATCACTTGATTCCATTTTTTCCCCATTTATCTCAAAATCATGTGTGCAAATCCCATTTATCACATTTTTTAATTATTAGGAAAGCTCAAAACGTCAGCACTTTGTAGAAGCACCACATTTCAGAATTTTATTTAAAGAAACTGGAGGAAGAAATTATGCTAACACATTTTCTTGATTTTTTGACTTACAGATTTTTAAGAAGTTAAATAGCGTTTGCTCCTAAAAACCAGAGGACAAAGTCAACAAATTGGATTTTTTTGAAGTTGAATCATAATTTTATTTGTGAGATAGTTTTGAATTAAACCAAAAATCTCCAGAATCTACTTTGATGAAAGCCATAATACAGTAACACTAACTGCATTAGTGCGAGTCTGAAGAATATTTAGAACTAAAACTTCAAGACCTGTACCCAACAAAAAGCTAAGTTTGTGCTCCCCATGAAATACGAGTGCAACGTTAGCTCCTCTCAGAGAAGCTCATATGCTTTTACACATTCAGCATTGTCCAGGCTGTTGTGTTTTGCTGGATATCACCCAAAAGAATTATGAATTTCCATCATCATCCTAGTGGAAATCTGATTCTGACAACTTTAATACAAATATTTCTGACCAACTCTCAACCAATTTTCTTTTTTCCCTGCAAGTACTAGCGCATTAAAATTTGATGATCAAGTACTACCTTTGCCTTTAATCTAACTGGTGATAAAAACAAGTGCGTACTTCTATAACTTCAAGTACTCTCAAACTATATTGGTGCCACAAAGTGAAAGAATAAACAAGTACTCCAAAAATCTCTCTTTTAAAAAAATAAATATTCTCATTCATGTATTAAGAGATTTGCATAGAAAATATAAAGTCTATAATGGCTCACAGTTAATATTTATAAAAAAAAGTTAAGCAATTGTTCTTATTTGTGCTACTTTCAAACTATTACATGTTAAATCAACCTCTACCAGTGCTTTAGAACAATATCTTTTTTTTCACTACCAAGGCACATCACATTTACTGGAAAAGAGAAGAATCCAGCTGCAGCTTATTGTTACGTTCTAGATGGAATACTGTAAGTGATCCGCGTCACAACACTCCTGCCAAAATGTGGGTTCGAGCAAGCTTTCCTACTTGTTTTTCAGCTTTTCCTCAAGGAAAAAAGGTCTGTGCAATCACATTCTGTCCACCTCAACTTTCAAAGCTATTGACACCTGCAAACCAAGTTTGACAGAGACAAGAGATTCAAAGGCGATTAAGCCCCACAGCATTTCAGAAAATGAATGGCTGAGTAAAAGGGAAGCTTCTGAGAGCAGAGAAGGGGAAAAGCCAAAGCAGGCTCCACAGGTATTTAGTTTGTTGGAGCTTTCAGTCATCCGATGGGTAACACCAGTAACAGCGAGGATGAGCCACAGCACACGATGCCTCTCGACGAGAGATTTGTGGAGGAAACATCACACGGAAGGAAACACAAGGAAAAAGGATAAGTTGGAGTGAAGAAGAGACCATGTATGGGGATGCAGACACAAATCCATAGGAAATGAGGCTTTAACAGGTGCAGAGCAATACAGCAACTTTTTTTTTTTTGTTATTGCTTTCTGAAGAATTACTACAAAGAATCTTGTAAGGAACACCAAGAAACACAAAAGCACAAGCAAAATGGTGGGTTGAATTCCAGCTCTCCAGAAGCACTAGACTTATGGTTGCTTTGTTTTCTTCAGAAAGTCTGGCTATATGTTTATCTGCTGAGGGCTTCTTTTTAAGCAATTACAATAAAATACCTTTAGATGCACTTAGCTTTAACCTTGAAGTACTCCAGAGTGAAAAGATGACCAACCTACCAGAAATAAGTATATAATTATTACCTTAGATGCTATACATCCAGTCTGCAAATACATTGGTTCAGGGTTCATGACATTACTATTTCTAACATTTATTTACGTAGCATCTTCCACTGCAAAGTACTTCAGCAAATTGAAGTCAGGCAGTAGCCCATATATAAACACAGTCATTTGAACTCTTTTGCTCTCAAATACCTGAAAACACTATACCATTTCTTATAAAGAGGGGTAAATCTATCGTTGTCATGCAGCCACTGAGAGGATAATAAAAAGAGAGAGAAGCACGAAGCTGAACAGCAATTCAGCTTTTCAGTGAAGTACATGTAGAATGTTATTTTTCATTTTAAGCACCAGAAAAATTTTGGTTTCAGAAATAACTAGCAGTTTCGCAAGTTAGTCAGGAAACAAGAGCCATTGCCTCTATTTTTGCAGAATGCTCCCTATGAACAAAAAACCATTCAGAAGAAAACTGTGGTTTATTTCTTATTCTAAAAGATGGAACATGAGGTTGCAATAGGTCCTAATGTGTCAATAAGATAAGTTTTCTGAAAACATTTTTTCCAAAATGGTACAGAATACATTATTATGTTCTACCATTCTCATTTGGCACAGACTTATTGCTTGGTCAGGACTAGCTTGTCAAGGATTTCACCCTGTCTCCCATATGTTTTACAATATCTGAGCTAATGTTTCCTGTGAAGAAAATTAGATAGGGAGAGCTATTTACTTTCACAGAAAAAGTCCCAGGGTTTTGCTTGTCTCTATACATCTTATTATGCACAAATATAATATCAAGGTTGTGCTCGTTCCTGAAGGCAAGTGAGAGTGCTCAACACTGGACAGCTGAACGTGTCTGAAGCCAGCACAGCTGCCCAAGGAAGCAGCTCCCTGGAATCTTCCCCGTCCAGCAATCTGTCCTTCCCACTACACCACTTCTGCCCTGGGCTGCTCAACAAACCCAGGGGAAAACAATCACCTCCCACCTGCGGCAGCTTCAGAAGAATAGTGCGGTTAGTGTGGAGATCCATTTGATATTGCAAAGCTAAAAAGTAAGTGTTATGTAAGAGGAAGGAAAACGAGCAACAGAAACACCTTTAAAAAAAAAAAATCCATTGAAAATCTGTGTTCCAAAGTCCAGTTAGAGATTTTTTTTCAGATTAAGCAATGAATCTTGTCTGCATGAATTCTTCAGTGCATGGTACCAGCAGCATACACTTAAATTTAGTCATCTGTATCGGTTAGAACAGCAGAGAGAAAATCTTGCTTTTCCTTAAGCAACTCCACGTTCAGCTGGAGGACCCCCACCACTGCCCTGGGACTCCTCAGCACAAGCATTAACACACTGCGGCTGTGTCAGTTCTCAGCTTTTTATTTTTTTAACTGCAGTCCGAAACTTCCTTCATTCTTTAAAATTTGTAGTCTCTAAGGAATATTGGGAGGGATTAGAAAGTATACATAATTTATGGAACAAATTACAAACAATCCAATTCTTTTAATCATCTTTGATGGAAGCACCTGGTCAGAACGAGCATGAGTGACCCAAGGAGTAATCTTCTGACTCCATGAATAAGATCAAAATTTCACCTCATAATTCAGAACTAGGAGGACACAGTCGTTCATTAAATCAAAGAAAAAAAAAAAGCTAGGTAATTTCCCTCCTTCTTAATTTTAAGAATAATTAATTCAACAAGAGATACCATGTGAAGCAGCCCAAGAGAACACAATGAATTTATCCTCTTTTAGGAAGGCTAATCAAGTGATGGTGATTCCCTACAGCGTGATAACATCTGAATATTATACATATGCATTTTAAGGAAATTTGGAGCACAGAAGAATAAATAGCATCATATTTTAGATATTTTCATACTGTATCTAGTGCTTACTGATCTGGCACTGCCATGAAGTATGGCTTGAGAATATCTGCAACGGAAAGCACAGTAATCTTTTAAACAAGCTAAAAGGTAAGAGTTCAATTGTAATTGATTTTCTATTTCAAGATGATGCTTATCAAAATCATGCTGCAGGCATGAAGAACTACGGAACATTCATGCAATGTTTTCTTTTATCAGCAATTAAGTTGTCCTCAACACTGGTTAGCAGCTTGCTACTGATGCCAAAAGATAACAATATGAAGGTATATATTTTATTAGGAATTAATGCTACAGGATATATCTCATTAAATTTACTCTTATGATACTGTCAATATGTGGTTCAGGAAAATATTTTCTAATAGAGGTAGACTCAGTCTGCTTACATAGCCTAAGGAACAAGTATCTCCATTTTCCCCTCTTAGGCAACAAATCTAATAGAATCATTAGTTCTCCTCTCCAATCAGTCCCCCACAGGTCTGAAATCATTCTGCACTGTTTGCCCCAGTAATATGGAAAACGGGAACACGCAACTGATTTATTCCTACTTCCACTAATGCAACATATATCAGTATTGACCAATATAAAGCCATTTCAATCATCAGATGCTTTGAAATGTACAGTTATTTCGGGAAGACTGGCAAAGTCTCTCAGTGGAACCATGTTTGTGCCTCTCAAATGAATCAGCACATATGATTATTAACTATAATCTCCAGTCTTGCTCCTGCCTTGAACTTTTTTCAACTATTTCCATAAACAACAAAGCATTTTCAGGTTGAACATTCAATCAGAAGATAGCAAGTGCAGCCTACCTGTGAGATCAGTTCCTTCTGGAAAGATGAGGAGTTGCAGCGGTTCATGAATGTCACAGAAATAATCCAGCATTTTTTCAAAGTGATTCTTGTCATCTTCCCACTTTCTCTGAATGAAAATAAAGGCAGCAACTTGCATTGCCCAGCCTGAAGTTTAAAAAATACACCTTTAGTAATATTCCACTCTGATACTTCCACAGTATTTTATACATTGTGTTAGAGACAACATTTTATTGGCTGCCCACCTGTCCTCATCCCTGATTAAGAGCACATACTTAGCTTGTAAATGGAGTTTTGAATAGGAAGCAGAAGAATGCATAATATAAATAAGTAAATCTTATAATTTCAAATGGCTATGATTTTGCAAAACTCAAGTTATCGGAGTTAGAAAAGCTTTCCAGTGAACAAGAACAAGGTCAACACTGTCATGAAAAGAGGTTGTAGCCAGGTGGGAGTTGGTCTCTTCTCCCAAGTAATAAGTGATAGGGCAAGAGAAAATGGCCTCCAGTTGCACCAGAAGAGGTTTAGGTTGGACATTAGGAAAAATTTTGTCACCAAAAGGGTTGTGAAGCACTGGAACAGGCTGCCCAGGGAAGTGGTGGAGTTACCATACATGGAAGTCTTCAAAAGATGTGTAGATGTGGTGCTTAGGGACAGAGTTTAGTGGTGGACCTGGCACTGCTAGGTTATTGACTGAACTCAACGATCGAAAAGGTCTTTTCTTATGAATAAATGATTCTGATTCTATGTGATGATCCTCACCATATCTTTAATCACTGCAACATTGATTTGCTCAAGGAAAGGGGTTGCCCCTATGGACAAGCATCTCAGCAATGCAGTGCAGGACAAAAGAAAGCCGCATTACAGAGATAGTTGCCTTAGGAGGGCACATTAAGCATGTGGATTGTGCAGAAAGTAGATATTGCTTTGAGGGCTTTATTGCATATACCTTCTTATTTCTAATAGAACACAAAGTTGCCCTTTACACTTGATTGCAGAAAAAAAACTGATGTATATCCATTTGTTTGTATTAATCCACAAGACAGCTGTGAAGATTTACAGTCTGATGTTAAACAATGTAATGCAGTTCAATAAATGAAACTGCTGCTGAGCCTGCAGCTCAAGGGTCACATGCCATCATTTCCAATAAACATTCTTGGCTTTTGTTTGGCATGATTTAGTATACAGTATATCACAAAATATTAGAAGATCTGTCCGCTAGTTCAGACAGCAGAATAAAAAAAATCAGGGTTCCAGTTCCACCACATGCCCATGATGCTCCCTTCTTAAACAGAGCTCAGAGGAGCATGACATTGCCTTAGCACTGTACTTGGCTGGCTTGTATCTCATCAGAAAACCTGCAGATAGATATTCTACATCAAAGAGAAAACATCACAGCTTTCCATTCTCCTCTTTGCTCATCGCAGTTCTCGTAAGTCTGTTTTTCCTTTGCGGGTGACTCACAGTATGTTATTCTTGTACTTTATTTCAGCTCCTCTTTACAGGGACTCCTTTCTACTCTGTCTGTGGCAATACCTTGCAAGAAGCATAAGCAAGAAAATCACTTCTTAAAGTCACCAACTTTTAAATCAACTTCTTAGGTTGGTCAGCCTGGTTAAGGCATTAACCAAGCTGTCCAATCTCTTCTGCATTGGTTAAAGCATTACTTGTATGTTAAAGACTTGTAACCTGTATCATGAGATGGATATTTATTTTGAAATCAACTGAACAGATGGAGGATGCATAACCAGAATGCCTTCTGCAATCTGGACTTAATGAGTCTCAGATATTCAGATAATGAATGACATCCAGATAACTGAGTACTGGAAGTGGTTATAAGAATTAGGAAGAAAAATGCACAGAATGCAGTCTCAGCAAATCTTTTCAAATTTGCACACTGTACTTGTTAAAAACGCTCTGTAAACAAGCCTAAATTTTGACCACAACATTTTATGCGCATCTATGCACATATCGCATTCGCACATCTACAACGTCAAGAAGTATCAGTACAGTACTATTAATAGTGGCTATCCATGTTTAAACAAATCATTTGCACAAAAAAAATAAGGTCAATTTTAAAGGAACTGAAAGGTAACTCACATAACTACACTTTCTGCTGGCATTTAATTGCCTCCTGCTGCTACGATACATTTCACTACAATGCTGCAGAACCAGTATTTTAAACTGAACTACTAAAGGCTTAATTTTCACACTTGTCATTCTGTTATAGGAAGAGGACACCTTTTCATACCAAATGTTTCTGAATACAAAATGGTGCCAAAGCATTTGATTTCTCTAGGACATGCATAGAGATGGAATGAAGACAAGTCAGGGGCAGTTCAGATTGGACATTAACAAAAGGTTTTTACTGAGAGAGTGGTCAGTCACTGGAACAGGGTCCCCAGGGAAGTGGTGATGGCACCAAGCCTGTCAGAGTTCAAAGAGCATCTGGATGACACTCTTAGTCATATGGTTTAGTTTTAGGTAGTCCTGCAAGGAGCAGGGAGTTGAACTTGATGAGTCTCTTCCAACTTGAGATATTCTATGAGTCTATGATACCTCATCTGAAATAAAATTTACAAAAATGGGCACAGTAAATGAAAAAAAGCCCTCTGAGCAGAAACAGAGATGTCTTGTACCATACCACTCACAACTCTGAGGATGCAGATGCTCCATGGGACAGAATACATAGAGATTAGGAAGGTTGTAGCATGGTCTTCATGGCTTCCAATTGTTCTTACTTCTCAGCCAAGACCTTCTGTATGTTTTTTTGTACCTTAGACACTATACCTAATTTAGTTTATGACAAACCTGTACTGTGCTAAACTATTTTATTGTGTGGTATCTCACATCAGGCCTAAATTATTTAGTCCTTGTGTTCTCATTACAGCAGAGCCCACAGGTAGAAAGAAGGGAAATGAGAAGCAAAATAAATGACAGCCTGAGAAGCCTGCTGATATTTTCCCAGGTTAGCAGGCTCCTCAGGAAGTGTGATTTTGGTCCATAATGGAGGAGGCATGGAAAAAAAATCCCTGACAGATCCCACCCTCTCCCCTACCTTTCCTCATGCAGCACAAACTTCTAAATTATATGGAAATACAATTCTAGCAATCATTCTTTTAACAGCACTGTGAATACCACATTACAAATATTTTTAGATACTAAGAAAGCTGCTGCTTGGGAGAATCGTATTTTACCTGACTAAACTGTCTTAAAGTAGAGGACATAGAGCAGTAGTTTCCCATTCCTGTGGTGGTGTTATATACAGGCTATGAAAAATTAAGCAGAGGCAGTAACGTAATGACAGAGAGGAAAAAGAAGAAAGAGAGGGAAGGGAATTGGGAGGCATCCAGTTTTTAAAATAAACAACTGGTTTGATTTTCTAACCTTTAAAACAGATAACGTCCAGTGTCCTGGATATATCTAATTAGACGAACCAGTCCTGACTGCTCAAGTAAGAACAGATTATTGTAAGATAATATTAGATGAATAATAGTAAAAGACCCAGTATCCCCACGTACCCCAGCACGGCACCCTGCGCCCAACTATTTTAACATCTATGAGAGAAGAAGGATAATCCACATCTCCTCAAGCTTTAAGGCCTCCACTGAAAGGCAACACCACCACGAAAGACTGCCTCCAACCAAAACCCTGGCCCACGCACTCCTGGTGGAAAACACCAGCCACTTACACGTCTCACCATCCCACCAGACTCAAGCAGGAGAGGAAACTCAGCACAGACTTGCAGACATGCGCCTTCGAACGATGCGCCAGCAGCTCTCACTTTGGTTTCTGTTCCACAGCGCACCTACACTGCGCTGCTGGAGAAAGAACCCCTACCGAGGTGGCAACACGACGTGGGATCCAAATGGGAAGGCCCCAGAGAACAGGGAGGAATTCAGTAAAGGGGTGGACAAAACAAAAGGTTTGGCTAATCAGCAAGATTTATGAACACGCAACAGAAGAAAGTAGCTTCTCACAGGCGGCCTGCAGTGAGACACGCTGTTCAGTTAATTATAATTAAGTTTTGGTCAACATATTCTTCAACAAAAGTAGTGATATTTTGCTCTTTTTGCGGTTGTCTAAAAGCTCCTGGCCAACAGGTATTTTCCTAGCAAAGGCAGCATTTACTTGACTGGGGAAAAATGGCTGCCTTTCGATTCTGGAGAAATCATCAATTACAAAAACAATGCGAGTCCATTTCTCTTCTAAAATAGCCTTCTTGTAGGAGCCAACATTTTGGATAACTAATATTGGAAAAACATACAAACCCCCATCATTCTGCACAGCTCTTGTTGAAAATTGCAAAACAGCAATGCAAAAAACCTTCTAGACAGAATAGGTAGCCACAGGGACCTTTAAATCAATTTTTCAGAGCTTAAAAAAATTTGAGAAAGCAGCTTCAAGTCTCAGGTAACACATACATGCTAATGATACGTATTCTAGGAAGACATAATTCCAGATAGAAAAAAAATTACTTAAACAAAACAGAAAGCCCGCTACTGAACTGGAGGAATGTGCTGTATGGAAGAACTTCCTTACTGCCTTGAGGATAAAGCAAATTATAGATTATGCAGGTTGAGAATTTGCAGCATTGTATTAAAAATGTTAGCTGCAAGTATAAAGCTTTTTAAACTCTAAGACTCTGCACTTCTATTTTCCCCACTTCAAAATCCTTTGAAAGAAAATAACACTTGAAACTGAAATTTCTTAAGCGCGTTTTCATTGCAAAGGTAATTTGGGAGCAAGTAGATACTAGGGATGGAGGCAGCAATGAACAAAAGAGGAGTTGTACAAAAAAAGTCCTTGTTTGGTTTTGTATTCACAACTTTATGCACATTTCCATAAGTATCTCAGAAATTAGATATCCCAAAAGATGTCGTGTCTCTCACGTCTAAAAGGAATATTACGGCCGATACTGAAAGCAAACACACAAAAGTCAAAAAAAAATGGTATTTATGTATTTCCTATAGCAATGCAATATAAGAGCTAATAATACTACTCCCTCCCCTCCCCCAAAATCAATAAATGATTCAAAACTATAGAAGCAAGTAGCAAAGTTGATGGCCCAACTATGGGACTTTATCATATTCATTCATCCTCCCTCTTTTCTTCCACTGCTTTATTGGTTGGTTTTTCATAGCATTATCTTCATCAAAAATAAAAGCATTATTCAGTGTGCCTGTAATTCAACAGGAGTCTGGTCCTGATCAGGACTTTTGAGGCAGCAGGGCACCAGACATCTAAAGCTTAATAAGGGAAATCACTCAGAAGTGCATGATTCCACTGCATACAAATAAATGAGTCCATTCAGAGTTTGTTATTCCGAGTGGTTTGCCACATAAAACATCCACAAGGCAATCAACCACCATGCCATTCTGAGATGTTTCTGATTTCAAAGACCTACAGGTATTGAAAAGATGGTAGCACACAGAAAATCACCCAGGAAGCCAAGGCTTCAAGTTACTATGCACACACGCTGTAAAGTTTTCAACAGTAGAGACTACTAAAGAAGGTTCTGCAAATTCCAATTAGAATCTGCCATTTGAACCTTGGGTTTTTTTCTAGATAGTTTTATGTCTAATAACCCAAGGAAAATTAAAAGGTTTTTTTTTAATTTAGTGTAATGGTTTGAGTGTACAAACTAGGAAAATAAAGAAATGCTTCTTGAAATAATCTCGCACAATCTCTGCTCTTGGCACATTCTTTAACCATGCTCACTTCCAATAATAAAGTTAATAGGAGTAGAGTGAAATGAACTATTATTATCTGATTTGGTGAATTCTTTGAGCAAATTACAAAACTAGCTAAGAGATAAAATTCACAAATATAGATTCACAGTAGCACTCCTAACTTTACAGTGAAACATCTGATACAGTCTCTTTATTCAATTCAATCTATTTGTAAGATGCCTATTTAAACACTGACATGCTTTTGCTTTGCCCTGTCCAAACTCTGAACATTACTTTAATCTATATCTTTTTTGAAATTATTTTTATGATTACGTTCAGTTTATGTTCAGACTATGTATTTCATGCATGTGTATAGCACATAGTCTACTCTTCCAACGTATGAAAAGCCTAAATCTTTCTTCTTACTAAACAAGTGAACAAACAGCAATGTTAGAAACACAGAATTTTATGTTAAAAAAAAAAAAAGAGAAATATTCTGAACTTGCTCTGATGAGTTTTACCTCTGGTTTCAGTACCAAAATATTCTAAATTCTATATTTAAGTCACATTTGAACACTAACACTTCTGACATTTCCTTTGTCCTGGTTCATTCCCTTGTGGAAGAATACAGTATACACACGAGTAGAAATCTCTGCTTTAGCTCATTGTTTATTTATAAACCAATTAGAAACTTCTTCAAACAATGTTTACAGTACAAGATTTACTTGTCATGGCAATAAGTGTTGTCAAATAGCTACCCAGATACAGTGGCCAATGACTTAGCCGTGAAAATTTAACTGTGAAACCTTCCAGAAAGGATATATCACTAAGAACTGGTCTCTCTCAGCCAATACATACATGAAAAAAGCGTGAAAGTACATAGGAAAAAACCATGACAGTAATACCCAGATATATCCAGTTAGAGGCATACCACACTCTTGTTAAGTACTCTTTCAATATTCAATCCCTTAGTCACAGATCAGAAAGATGCTATTTGGACACTTCATACTTAAATATTCATTCTATTTCCTAAATTATGCCATTTTTATAGAATATGAACAATCAGATGATTAACTCTACTATTGTATTAGTGCTACTTACACAAAATCTTTGTGCTAAAATGCTATAAATGCTGTTAAGGAACATTAAACAAATTCACTTACAATACCCATCTTAAAAAAACACTTCAAATTTGATGTACTGTGTAAAATCAGAGTAACACTACTCAGAACTACAGCAACTAAAGTAAAGGCTTAAAACCTTTTGGATGGTTGGAAAACTTCTTTTTCTAATGCATTTTAAAAATACATCAATACAGTGAAACAGTGCATGAAAACATAAGTATTAAAAAAGATGAGGCCCAACACATATCTGGAGAAAAGCCCTGCGTCATTCCACAATCTCCAAGGAGGGTAAAGAAACAACCTCGGGCTGTAAAGATCGCAAGGAAGTGAAAAGACCTAAAGAAAGCGGCAGAGTACAGCCTGAGTCTCTCCTATGGATGTGTCATCTTCGCTGCAAGTCAGGAATGGCAGGAGATTTTACAGTTCAGTACCTTCTCACATCCTCCTCAGATGCTTCCTCTCCTTATGAGAGGAACGTAAAAAGCAAAGATTAGAAGAAGGGCTGGAGACTAGTTGCTGAAGAAGTGGCAGAAGAAAAACTAAACAATGTCTCTGGCTTCATCTCTGCACTGTGGTCCCATAAAGGTGGGAGTTTCTTGCCCTGCACTCCTAGTCTTTTGACGGTGCATTTTGGGGAGGCAAAGGGAGCAGAGAGTGGCTGGAGTCCTTATTACAGGTAAAGAAAGGACAAGGGAAGTTTAACCGGAACATAGGCTAGTATTTTTTCTCCCCTGACAGAGCTGGGAGAATTTCTGGGGTATCTGTACAAAAATATTTCCATTATGTTTTTCCTGGATTATTAAATAAAGAGTTGGGAAACACATACCTAATTCTTTCCTTCCCCACAAAAAAAAAAATAAATAAAAAAAGTATGTGGAGGTAAAGGCAAATTAAGCTGCATTTTTGCCTCAAAGTCTAATCCTTCCCTCATACATGAGACTTCAAGAGTCTTCTGTATGTGTCTTCACCGCAAACAACTGTTAGAATAACAACTGTGCTTTCCGTCAGAGAGTATACTTTTCAGCTTTAAAAAAATCGCATAGGGTAACAACTCTTACATAATTAAGTATGGCAGCTCATAACTGAATTGCTGGAAGACAAAATGTTACTGCTCCTCAAAACTCTCATTTCAGCCTCTTTTAACATAACAGCTACTTGAGACGTGTGCTACACTAGAGAGTTCAGTAGGCTGCACACTTTTTAAATTTTTTAACCAATACGCTCTACTGGTAAGGATCTTAACGCAAATCCAGCTATAAGCCAAACAAAGGTGATTTATGCTGAAGTATTTCAATCTCTACCTGTGCAAGTAGCTGTGGCAGCACCAACACTTCTATGTCAACTGAAAGGCACACGGATTCCCCGCAGCGTGCTGCTTTAACTACACTCCAATTGAGTTAAGTGCTAAAATTTTCTAGGCTTAGCGACACCAATATTTTACTTCACAGTAACTGATCCATCATAGCTGTCGGTGTGCATGCTCGTAGCCCATGGCAAAGGTAGGATAATTTGAGTTGTTTTGCCCTGCTTCATTGAAAACTAAGATGACTCAAATTACTTAAAATTTGCTTCAGGCGAAGCTCGCACACATGGACAGCTATAATGGATCAACTGGCACGCAGTAAAAGACTGGCGAGGCTAAGCCCTGTGCTGAAACAGAGCAAAAGTCGGCTTTTTTTTATTTTTATCTTCTCGATGCACTTAACACAACAAGGGACAAACCTGACTTAAGCCTCTGAGAGCTACGACACATGAGGGACCCGACAAGTCAAAAACAACAACTAAAAAGGTCCTACATCTTGCAATTTTGGCCACAGAATAACTTGAATAGAGAGATGAAGATCTGGACAGAGTTGCCCAGTTATCTCTGCTCCTAACTGCTTCAGGTTTTCCTGCTTTGCTTATTCTCTTTTTTTTTCTTCATCATCTTATCTTTTCCTAACGTGTTCCTGCCCAGATATAATTCCCTGGTTTAGTAGTCTCAGTAAGCCTTCTTAAAAATGTGAAGTTTTCAAGATACGTCCATCAGTGGTGCCTGAAGCACCTGCATACTTAACATTTGTACACTGAATTATGGTGTTACTTATCTTTTCCATCTGCGCTAAGCAAAACCAAGGTGATCTCACGTAGAAGCCACATGCTGACATTAACCTCTTTGATCACTCTCTCTTATTTTTCTATCAGTTTTACCTGAGAGCCCTTAAATTAAACGCAAATTTTAATTTATTTTTCATACAGATGTCGAGGCACTCGTAACCACTAAAATCCTAACACTCTGCAAGTCTACCCATAATTTAAATCCTGTTTAAAACAATGAATACATGTGAACTGTCCACCACTAAAATATATCTATATTTCCAGTGAAGTCATATCACAAGACTTTTACAAATGAAACTATTAAGATAAAAAAAATAGAAGTGTGAAACTAGCTTCTAGTGATTATCTGCTCATCTGATGCTACTGTTCATGTTCCTTGGTACCTACTCGAACAGCACGTAGTCCACAGCATGCGCTGAACACATCATCATAATCTGCATCACTTCCAATTGTATTTCTTAATTGAGAATAGGTGAGAATATAAATCGCACATCTCTATTACAAGTACCATGGAGAAGTGCCATCTTGTCAGACTACGCAGGAAGCCGTCAATGCCGTTGGAAATTCTCCTTGAAAACTGACACGGCAGAATGTGTCAGTAGTTTCTGATGATGTCAGATGAGAAACTGCAGCAACAGCTAAGAGCAACGCAGCGCTCCCTCGAGACGCCAACTTTGGCAAGTTGTACTGAGAGGCTGTGAGAATGTTTCTGAAATTGAGATTAGCGAAACGTAATACCTCTCCTTCAAAACTTTACTGCGCACAATTTATCAAGCCAAAGCTACGGTTCCAGGAAGAAAGGACCATCTGTTTTTCTTTGGGCTTCTTTTTTTTTAAGGCTCACCTTTAATCAATGCAATGTTTTTTCATACACTGGAATCCAAAGAATTAATAACTTAAGAATTAGGTAAGTGACTCAACGCTTCTTGAAATACTGCCTCCTCTGATTTTAATTTTAATTAACTAGAAAAAAATCACCTGTTTTTAATACAGACTCATTAAATCTGATGCCTTTATACTTTTAACCTACAAAGGGGGCAACAAAGACTCCAGATCTATTTGCATTCAAGCTTTGCCCTTCACCTACCATATATACCACTTGGATCAGTATAATCTCTCAGAAACCTATTTTTACACCCTAACCGGTGCAGTACTTGTAAGAGAGGTGCGATGCTTAATATCAGCAAGGTTTTTAGCAACATGGAAATTAAAGGGTTGCATCACAAACCTTATCTTACACATATTTTTAAACAAAGTGCTTATAAAAGAGTCCTTTGAAGATTAGAAGAAATTGTGCTGAAAGCAATAGTCTATTCATAAAAATATTTACCTAGTAGTAATTGTGTTTTGAATTTGAGAAAGTTTTAATAGAAGTTATATTTAGTCAATACATCAATACTTCCATAATCCTATACTTCTAACTATGTACAGCTAAATCATACAAATATATGAAAATATCAAAAGGAAAGTAGCTGTTTTCAATTTCCAAAAATATTATACCTTAAATGGTCAACATCTAAAATATCAACTACAATTGCAGTGCACTGAAACTCTCCAGTTGATCTCCAAGTTACCACCTTGCCTTTACAAGCTCGTAAAACAGACTTTTATGTGAACCACCAGACACAATTTAACAAAAACAAAAATTGACAAACACCCATCATATAATACTGCTGGGACATTAAAGAGAAATGGGAGAAATTCTGCTCTTACTGATGAGATTCAGAGTTCCCAGCTTTGAACACAGTTTCCTGCCATATCACTGCACCACAAACTTCATATGGCCTCATGATGAAATCTTTTCCATCAATCTTAATTCCATTCACATGTCTCATTTTTCCAACTTTCTCCTAGCTACATGGCTATAGAGAATACTTCATTTTTGCAAGAATTTGCCACCCAAAACACGAGCTGACTGAACATGGAGGCACATTTCTAAGGTCTCTTTTCAGATATGCTACAGCAGAATAGACACTGAATATTTATCATTTTAGACTATCAAATCACAGCTTAAGCAAAGAGCATAGATCAGCTGGATTCCTCGCCCGTGACTTATAACACAACACTAACAGCCCACAAAGTGGAGTAAGAGCCCAGAATGTCACAAGTGGCCTAAACTACTGTGTCAGACTATGAACAAAGTGAGAATTGTGATCTGCTAACACTAGCCTGCCGCAGCTCCATCTGCCTCAGCCTACTCAGCAAATCTATTAGATAGGCTCAGTTTATGCACAGAACTGAGAACTGGAAAATAAGTAAGTCCACCTCTATACAATTCCTGACACCTGTTAAGAAACAAAATTTTGCCAAGTGTAACACAGCATCCAAGCTCCTGGAGTTGACCTTCCAATTCTATTGAAAGCATTAACAAGCATACCTACAACTGCTATGTTACAAATAAAATGTATGCTGCTTTTGAAAAGATAAAACTATGAATCTTCCGAACTATACTCCTGATTCCATCTTCCATCACTGCTTTAAAAAGATGCAGATGCAGCTGATTCTAAGATTTCAAAACATCTCTGCTGTATTATGAAGATAAAACATTTATCTAAATACATATTTTCTCATTTCCTGTAACGTTAATAGAGATGCCTTTTGTCAAGTAAAATTGACCTTAATGTTTGACTGTTTAGGAAAAAAAAAGTATGTTACCTAGTTACAGGTCTTACTTAAAAGCACTAAAGGAACAGCAAGTGAATGCACTGATAGTGCAACAGTACCAGAGTTCCTCCATATGAAATCCTGCCAAAATTATCTGTTCAGATAAATGGCCTGACAAAAGGGAACTATAAATAAAGTTACTCTTTCGACATCATAAAATTGATGCATACTCTGTCCAAGCTAGTTTTGTATAAAACAGCAAATAAATCTGAGAGATAAATAAAATGCAAAGTGATGCTTTTATTTCAGATAAGTCTGCCTATTTATTCAGAAACCATTTGTGCAACAACTTTTGGCCTATCTGAAATGATTTCTCCGAGTATGTGCAAGTCAGATCCATTTCCAGACTGCATCACTATAAATACTGATTATTTCATATCCTGCACAGCATATTGCGTAACCAAGTTCAGTTTAAAACTACAGTAATCAAAACGAACCATCAACTTTGCAATTTCCTACAGGGCTTTTTTTTTTTTTTTTTTTTTTTTTTTTTTTTTTGTAATTTTCTCAACAGTATAAATTTGATAATGAAGAAAGAAGCCTGCTGAAAGCATTTTGCAATGTGGGGTGAAACAGCACCAAATCCAGAGCGTTGAAAAGAGACTTTGAAAAGGCTTGTAAAATCTTTGTTCACAATTTTGAAAAATGCTTTCAGAATTTAAGGCAGAAATATTTGTACCTATAAGCAAAAGCAGGACACATAGTATCGTTAAAAAGAATTGCTTAAGCGTGTAGTCCAGGCATCCTCCAGGAGACTTATGGCTTCATAGCGTGATGACACAAGTTCTTATATAAACTGGAGTAGAATTTAAACCTAGGTTATTTAACAGGGTATGAACAATGCTGGGCAAAATTTAAACATGTTTTCCTTTCAAATTAAAGGGGTTAGTAACCTACCAAATCCCGGAATGCTTTTGAGACTGGATTTGAGACAGATTTTTTCAAGTCTGAGGTAGCTGTATCGCAGCAGGCAGTTCCACAGGAACATCCAGTCCATTCGCGTGCGATGGTTCATGATGATGACACTCCTTTCTCCAGGAACAAATCCGTCACCAGTAACAACCACCTTGGCACTGAACACCATTTCCAGCAAGGCCTAGAAATAATATGTCAATATTATGGCATTACTCCCAGAAGAAAAGCACCAGCCCATTAGCAATAAAAATTAGTTTGAATTACATAATTTCACTTATTCACTCACATTATGACTGGTAAACAAACTCCTGACTGTTTTCTAATAAAGCAGCCAGCTTTTCCACAGTAACAGTCAACTGTTTAATGGAAAATAACAATTAAATAGCATTTCTTAAAAAAAAATCACAACAGCACTCTTAACACTCTTTGACATCCAGTATTAAACTTAGCTTTCCCTGTTTTTCACAGAATACTATCACATAGGACTAAAAGCAAGGGGAATCAGTATGGATTATAATTTAGCAGGTAATCTAAGGAGACACTGGCTGCACAAATAATCTATTTCTCAATGCTGTCAGGATTGGGAAGGCATCAGAATCTCCCGTGCTTTCTGCTTGGGTCCAAACAGTCAACATGTTTGTGCTTGGATTCCACCTGCAAAAATGGCTCAAACTTCAGGGCAGAAAGAGCAGCTGAGAGAGAGAAATCCCAAACAAGCTTGAACATAGTACAGCGATGTAGACATAGGTCTGTATAGCTCTGCAGAGCTACCTCGAAGCCTGGGCCTCCACCCCACAATTACCAAAGAGCATCAACCACCAAACAATGGTACACAGTCATCTACGAAGTCCCAACCCCAAGCATGGAACAAGGCTCAAACTTGGAAGGACCCAAACAAGAGGCGAGGTAAATGTCTTTTTCTGTTCTACCCTAAGCAGCCAGTGATGCTGGGAAGTCACATAAAAAACATGTTTCTTGCTTTACCTGCCACGTGTGGCTCTGATGGGTCAAGTTACAACCATAGATGGGTGGTATATCAGAAGCAAAATCAGGCCAGAGCTACACAGTACATGTAAGAGGGATGGGTTTCCTAACCCAGACAGCTGAACCATAAATGTAAAACTAGACCAGTTGCATATAACATCAGAGCCCAACTACACACTCTGGCCATGTTCATACCACATCCAAACCGCCTCCTGAAAATGGTTTCTGTCCCCTGACCATTCTCAAATCATGCAGGGAAGTGTATGGAAGTGTGCTAGTTGGTTGTAGCAGAAGACCAGGCAAATAATTTAAAAACACATACGATTGAATTCTAGTGCCTTGCAACCTTTTAATGCCTTGTAGAAACACAGTAGAAAGGTACAAAATTCCAAAAAGCAGAAGCAGGCAGCAGAAATAATGTAGAGGCCCTAAGGTCAGGGCCACTGGCAGGACACTGTCCATTCCCAGTTAGCACAGAAAAATAAACCACCAAAACACAACAGGACATCTACAGCAATAAACATTTGGTCTTAACATAAAGAAGTGGAAGCACTTCACTTCCTTACCTTCTCTTTCCCATTCTTCCTCCAGAAAAATAGAGAAAAAAAAGAGCAATTCTGGGGATTTAAGAAGAGCCCTAGGAAATAAAACAACTTTCTGTTCTGCTTGTATTTCTGCCATCTCTGTGCCACAGAACCTCAAAAACCACAAATTTATCACTTTAAGTCACCTGTAAAACTGGAATGAAGTTCTCACAATTGTAAATGGCTTGAGATCTCAGAATGAAAAGCTTCGTGTGTGCCAAATATTAATACTATTACACAGCTCTCGAATTCTGGCAAAGGTGTTGCTATCGAGAGTAACTATGGCCCACTGCAAAAGCAGACCTGCTCGTGTAACTCAATGTAGTAGTTATCTTCTTTCAGAAAAGAGAGAATCAGGCTTTTTTGATAATTTAATAAAAATCCTATTACATATTTAACATCTAGTTAGACATAATAACGAACAGATGCCCCATCCTATATGCTGTAATGCTAGTATAAGCCAAACTAACTGAAACAATTAGGACCCACCTCACTGCCCCACCCTGCTGACTCTGCTAAGAAGGAAATAATACCCGGCAGGGGAGTGAGGAAGGAGGAAGTTTCTTACAGCCCAGAGGTGAGGGTCAGAGCTTCCCTGTTGGAGTCCAACTGGTCCACCACCAGTTTACTGTTTGGAGACGCAAACTCAAGTACCTGCTTTTCCTGCTAAAAGTGGAGTAAGTGCAAGGACAGAAAACTAACGCAGGCAAGGTCTGAGCCTCCAAAAGTTGGGTGCAAAATCTTTTTGAGACCCCCTTTCCTGAACTTAAATCCCCAAGATGCTTACAAAACAGAATCCTTTTCACAAATTCAATTCAAATGATTTTGGTTTAGGTCCAGCGTGGGCTGAAAACAAACGACTAGCCTGCAAAAGTTAGCCCAAACTAACTGCAATATTCCAGAATTAGAAAGCCCGGCAGTTAATCAAATGAAAGACCAGTATTTTAGAAAAACTGGTAGGCAGAGAGAGAAAAGGTCAATTTTGTGACAGTATCAGTACTTAGCTAAATTTCATCATTATGAGAAATAGCACATTCCTTCTACTGGTAATTATTTCTTCTCTCCTAATTTCATTGCATTTAGTAACTGACGAAAAGGAGAAGAGTTTTAGAACATAAACAAGCTCACACCCCTTTAAAACACACAGAGAGAGCAGAAACTATCTGATAGGCAATAAAGATAAATCTTCCTTTATGCCACAAGATACGTATTTCTGCACACCATTATAGCATTTTACTTCAGGAAAGGTTAAACAAATCTTTAAGGGCCTGGAGGAACAAAGTATTTTGGTTTTTAGGGAATAGATGAAGAGACAGATCCCATTCATACTGCCTTTCCTCAGGAACAATGCAGGGGAGAGCTTTGTTACTGATTTCCAGACTCCTATAGCTATAAAGTTGATGCAGTATAAGTGAGGAAGACTTCATTTCTAGGGGAAGTTCTTTTCACCTGAAATCATTTATCTCCAATTCAACTACAAGGACTAAATTCTAAGAGGATTAAATAAGAGAACAGTGAAGGTCAGCAACCATGTACCAGACAGTGAATAATTTTCCTAATTAGATAGTTGGAGCACAGTCAAAAGGAAGAGTTTATAAGACTACTCATTCAGGAAGTTTGTAATTTAAAAAAATCCTCCTGCCTACTAGTGCTTCACCTACTCTTCTCTGATCAGCATCTAACTGACACTGTGTGGAGATGTCACAAAAAGGCCTTTTCAAGAGTACAATTAAGACATGTCATTAGCTTACATAGAAATTAAGCTGCAGAGCAAGAGGGGGACTGTAGGAAGGCACAAAACTTGCAACACTAAGTCTCCACTGATACAAAAAGTGTTAAGGCCTATTTTGACAAAAGCATAAAAGACATGAAAACAATCAAATAAAATCAAAAGTATTAGTCAGCAAACTAAACCACGGGGTTATAAACAGTTGCCCAGAACATAGCTCAAACTGCAACTTACCACTGGGAGAGTGAACCAAGTGGCCACAATGCAGTCGGTGATCCAGCGATACCAGGCCGGTGAGATAAACATCAAAGGTAGAAAAGGACCAAGCATGAATATACTTCCAAAAAAACTTCCCAAGAATAGTGCAAGTACAAAGTATATCCCTTTCCATGACACCATGGCTCTGAAAAATAAAGTTAGCATTATGTTAGAGGGATAAACTGAATGTAATTACATAATTTTTCAAGTCCCCAAGTCCAGTTTGAGGTAATACTCGTCCGTTTTTTTTCAGGGCTAACAACACATGACGTCAGTAAATGAAACCAAAACAGCACAAGAGGAAATGGGTTCAAGTGAACCAGAGGGGGTTTAGAATGGATATTTAGGAAAAAATTCTTCACTGAAAGAGTGGTGAAGCATTGGAACGGGCTGCCCAGGGAAGTGCTGAAGTCACCATCCCTGGAAGTGTTCAGAAATCGTGTAGATGTGACACTTTGGGACATGGTTTAGTGGTCATGGTGATGTTGGGTTGACAGACTTGATGATCTTAAAGGTCTCTGCCAACTTTAATCACTCTATGATTCTACCTCACAAGCAGCAGTAAGAAAATGACTTCATAAACACAGTGATTTGGAAGGTACATTGGGATTTTAAAGGGGTCTTAAAAGTATCAGCTACATCATAATTTCTTCCACTTACTACAGTATGCAGTTCCACTTTAAAATCTTCAGCAAGCTATTTTTATTGCCCAAAGGCACCAAAGAAAACATGCATTATACTAAACTTTTCATCCATTACCTTTGCCACTGGCAAAGTTAGCATTTTCTGAAGACAGAGAACTTTGCTCTTCTGTTTCTACACACACAGTGTGGAAAAAACTCATCTTCCCCACTTAACAAGAGTCTACACGTGACCTTTGGCAGAGTCCACTCAAACCTTGCTACACTGATGGGCCATTTCAAACCTGAGTTCCCTTTTCACCACAACAGGGCAGGCGAGCAGCAGCTGAAACCTCCCAACTCACCGCAGCTTCGAGAACTGGTGAATTTTTGAAGTCTGCTGTACTTCAAATGTCCTTATCAGTTATTTTCCAACTTATTCCACCAAAAAGCCAATTGCCTTTGGTTTTTAAGACGGTAGTCTAGACTTGAAATATTTCTGTGTCTGTGCTATCAGCTAGACTCCCTTATTATAAATTGAAATGTACAGTGCACGGAGCTTCTTAATGCATTATGGCAGAACACTCAGAAATCCTCTCAGCATTTGTAATAGCTGAAAGTTTTCACAATTTAGCAACTACTACCAGCTATGACAAAGCAAATGCAGAAATATCAATTTTCTAAATTAGGGCCTAAAAATAGACTCTTTTCATCTATTTAGGGCTTCACCAATTGTTTATAAAATCAAAGGTTAAGCAGAAGTCACTTCTCAGTCACTTTACTGTATTCCATTTTTGACAGGCTATTTTAGAAATTTTAAGAGCTCAGATAGACAGGACTTCAGGACAAGAAAAACAGGAAGCTGGTGGTTTTAATTTTAAAATGAGCAATGGAAAAGCAATCCATTAAGCCTTGTGTACTGTAACATACATGATTTATCTCAAGCATATTTTGCGCAATGTCCATAGCAATAACTTTTACACAGCAAAGTAATCAAAAGTCAAGAAATGGCAACTCTAGCGTTGCTAACACATGGATTTGCTTCTGCTACTTCATGTTGACAAGTAACAAAAAATAGCTCTGTGCTGGGATACTTATAAGTTTAAACAATTTCCTAAACTGTACACATCTGGAGGAAGGCCAAGAGAAGAGGCCATGCAAATTTTTTAATGTAAGTAGGACACAGGAAGCTTTAGCCCAACATTTAGGCCAACATTTAGCCCAACTTCTGCCGCACTGCAAAAAAAGTAACACTAACTACAAATGCTTGCTGATAGCTGTATCAGGAAGATTTTAACACAATGAAATTTGAATTCAAACAAATGCACATAGTTTACATGCTGGAGTATGCCCTCTCTTTCCTGCCAAAAAGCAGGAACTAAATAAGCAGCTGTCCACATACGCACATGCTAAGTAGCATCAGTTCAGACATATCAAGGGATCCTCGAAGAGCCCTGCACTGAAGAAATAACGCTTCAACTGCCTTCTTTATTTGCTACTGCAAACCTGTGCAGGGCAAGTCTGAAATACAGGTAGAAAATACAGAAAAAAAAAAATTAAGAAAAGAAGGACAGAGACAACATTAAGGGCAAAGAAAAGCATTAGTTGCAAAGCAGGACTAGAAGAATTCAAGGCCTTCTCCTGACATATCAAGATTTGAGACCTACTGCAAAAGGCAGCAGAAAAGATTCAAATTCAATGCGCTTGATCTAATTAAGCATTTTTTATGAGGAACACACAGAGCAAAACAACTGGAAACATCTAGGGACAGCTTCCAGGCAGGTAAAACCCATTAGAAGACACAGAACATGAGTTTGTTTAGCTTGAGTCAGCTGCTCTGAGCCACCAGCAATGGAACGAGCTGCCCACCAGCCAGACAGCCTGACTCCAAGCAGCTGCCGGCCAGCACAGAGGCACGCGTCCCAGCCCCAACCACTAGACTCCCGCACACAGGTAACCACAGCGTTAACAAAAGAAGACCTCCCTTTGTCATCCTACGAGACTCTTCACTAAGCAATGTAGGTCACTTGTTTACAGGCTCCACTTTTCACAGTTTGCCACTGGTCCTTCCCTCAAACTATAGCACAGAGCCAAATACTAAAAAAAAAAAATTAATAATCTTTTCTGTATTTTCTGTGAAAGATTGTCTTGTAAATATTTTTTTTTTCTTTTTAGATTAAGGTATCCATGCTATGGAAAAGACCTAAAGAAGTTCTGAAGTTTTTCCTTGAGCTGTACCACAGCAGTTCTTTCTTTAACATCACAGTATATACACATATGTCATACCACATTCCACTGGGTTGAACACTGCGGTACCTATTTCTAGACACAAAAGATAACACGTGTGTTTAACTGATGTCATTTATCTCTCCTGCAACCACATTTTTAAAGTGTGATACATACCATACTTTGCTTATTGCTTATATATAATACATTAATTATCTTCACACATGTACACATGCATTTATCTAGAATAATGGATAGACTTTGTCTCTGAATTACCTCCAGCACAACATAGCATATATCATGCAAACGGGTATGAGAACAGAAAAACAACTCCCTCTTAAAGAATTTGAGCAAAGCTGCAAAATAAGACACCTGTGATAACATGAAGAACTTAAATCAGAGAGTAACCACCCAGTCAGCCTTCTGAAAACAGTGTTCAGCAAGTTAATTTTAATAACAAGATGAAATTTTTAACACACTCAATCCTTTTTGTTGTTGTTATTTGTAGGTTCACATGGTGGAGTTACCACCTGGACAATAGTTTCCTGCTTTAAAATGCATCTGCTTACATGTGGCAGTTGAGAAACATTTTACATCTACTCTCATTTTAGCCAACCGTCAAGGAGGAGTATTCATCACACAAGCTGCCGGGTGTGTTGGCTACCAACAGCACCTGCCCTGGGCTAGTCAGCAGAAGTGCTGCTCTGCCTGTGTTTGGAGCTGAGAGAGCAGTGAGGAAGCTGAAGCCTTAGGCTGGATTTCAGTCACCAGACCACACGCGTGGCCGAAGCGAAGCAACGTGCCTTCTCCAACGCAAGCGGTGCCACACGGAGCTGGCTCCACGGCCTCCTCAGCTCGGGGTGTGGTGCACACATCTCCAAGGTGTGCAGAGTCAGCTCTGGTCAGACAAAATAATTAAGCCACAATTTCGTGTCCTGCTAAAGCTTCACTACAGTTTGGGAATTGCTTTGTTGCTGAAGCAGTATGGTCACGTTCACACAGAGCTGCCTGTCTTTGCTCAGCTCTGTATCTCTCCTTCCTGTACGGAAAATCACGTTGCCAGAGGTCCGTGTTCAAAAGAAGACAAAGGAGTCTTAACTTTCTTTGAATAAAGGGAGAGTTCACCAGGGTTGCCAAGTCCCAGTGAGGTCTCTCAAATTGCCAGTGGACGCAGCCTCCTTTTATCCTAATTTCCCAGCTGCATGAAACCCTCTCCCTCTCCCAACCGGCTGAGGTACTCAGGAGGTACAGACTTCCTGATTCGCCTATTCCATGTTCCCCCTTAACAACACACATCGTATGTTTCATTAACTCCAACTTCATGCTGCCCAGGGCAGAGAAGTGAATACTCATGGGCCTATTAAGCCTGGGCACTCTTTCTCACAGTTCAAAGGTTTAGACCATCCGAGGTGTTGACTTAATTAATAGCCCTAATGGTCAAGGTGTCTCATTATCTTCTCCTTACAGACTGCATCCTGTGACTCATTCACGAAGGACACTCTCCTCTTTGTTCCATCACTAACACGAAAAAAACCCACACCCTCCCCTTCTTGTTTTATCACATATTTGTAAAGACACTCTACTTTCTTATTCTCTCATTCCCAAGAGCAAGCCTTCTTCCAGCCCAGCATCCCCCATCCCGACACAGCCCATTCTCCCCACCCTGCCCTTGCAATACCAGCCTGTTTGGGTGGGTAAGGAGTAGGAGGCTCCAAGAGGCCACACGCCCTTGCGGGAAGGGAAAGCCATAACGCTGAGGACTGCACGGTTGGCACGCTGGCTCGGCTACGGAGTCCTGCTGGGTCAGGCTCTCTGCACACTGCGGTCCGCTTGGATTGGCAATACAAGGGTTGTGGAACCCCGTTTACCACTGTATCCACCACCTGAGGAATTCCCAAACACCTACTACCAAAGGCAATAGGGAACAGACTATTATTTAGGGCTGGATTCGATGAACGCTTGGCCTTGATGATCTCAAAGGTCTTTTCCAACCTAATCGATTCTGTGACTCTACAATTATCATCCCTTTGCATCTCTCAGTCCTGTAAACGCTTAGAAACAAATTATAGATATCTGTCAGCCATCCCAAATCTAACATATGCATTCACCAAGAGAAGGAACAGCTACCAATCAACGCAAAACACACACCGCCAACTTCAAAACATGATTAAAAAACAACCAAATAATCTCAAAAGGAAAGGAGCACTTAATGAGGAATTGTAAAATTATCTAAAGCAAATGTGAAAAATCTCAAAACAAAGAAAATCAGAGCTGATTCATGCCAGAGATGAGACACCCCAGAAATTAATTAAGGCATTCGACAGGAAGTCTAAGAGAATCCAAGCACATTCAAGTACAGGAGTATTGCTTTACTGCTACTGACAACTATCTTTTCCTAATGCAGCAATCACTCTCAACACTTCAGCATTTATTTAGCATTTATTTAGCATGTATTATGCATCCTAAAGCCAATTTTCATTTGCTGTGTGGGTCTGAGCTGTGGGGAGGCAGTCAAAACTATTTTAAGATTCAGGCTGAAACCTGCAAACAGCGAGAAGGACAGCACCGTCATGCTGGGCTTGCAGTTCTTCATCTATTTTGTGGCAGAACTCCAAGTTATTGGGGTACTGTACTTCACATGTTCTTGTTGCCATAGCAGAAGGAAAACACTCTCTGTCTCCAGGTAACAGGAACCAGTAATTCTTAAAATACAAATTTTGTTTTACATTTCCATTAATTTTATTAATTCTCATCCACAATGGGACCAATTACTTCACAAAACAGTTGCATTTTCATAAACTTCATCTTAATTTGAAGAAAATACTCTAATAATTTCAATCTTCTATGCAAACAAAGTGCTTACATAGTAACATAAAGCAGAAGCACCTTCCTGTGATCAGATTTTGGCTTGTTTTCCTTATCATCTCCATGCTTTTATTCAAGGTACAGCTGGAATAATAGACAAACCATAGCTTTTTATGATGATGACTTCAAAATGTTTTAAACAGCCTGGTCCTATGACAAGACTAGTTTTATTTCACAACTGCTGCTATGGCTTTTAAGCAGGCAAAGGACTCAAAATAAGTTTATCTGGTAAGAAACAAAAAAGTTCTAAAACTAAAGGTCAAGAAGTTTCACAGCAGTCAAGACTCACCACACGCTTCATGTTTTCTTAACAGTTGCCAGTTAATTCTAAATTCTTGTACAAACAGGTTAATTCGTCTTCCAGGTTCAACGTAAAACAAGATTTAACCTACAGTATGGAACTAAGCAATACCATCTGACAAACAGAGTCAGCTGCCTGATAACTAGAGAGACTTTTAAGCACTTAGTATATTGCAGTCAGAAAATCAGGTTTTATTACACTACTGGAAAAATAAAAAAATGCTCTTTAGTGCCAATAAAGCAACACTGTATTATTACCGGTCAGTATGTTTCCATTCAACCAGCACAGGCAATAAAACTGTTCATTATTCTTCAAGAAGTGAATAGAGAGTACTAGGAATGGGTTTAATTTTTCTTTCAGTCATAATTCTTCTTTCAGTCAATTAGCAGTGGAAAAGGTAAACATGATCTCCAAATAAAATCAAACAGAAACTCACCCAGACAGCCAACGATGCCTTTCCTTTAACAGGCTGGAAAAAAAAGCCAGCTCTTAACTGTGAACCGACTCAACTCAGTTCTGCATTTCCTCTAAGCACAGCAAATTAAAGAGGTGAGCTGGAAATTCCAGCTCTCATATTCAATTTTGCATTCTGAAACATAAATTCCAAGACAGAAAAATACAATTGTCACAACAATTTTTAAAACTCTTCACCTGGGTGAAATGAATTAGACTTCAAGGAGGTGGACAAGAGGCGAACAAAATGTTCCCAGGTGTCTGTAAAACAAGCCATCAAACAAATGACCCAACCTTTTGATTTGTTCACTAGTTTTTACGGTTACTAAACAAAATCACGTAGACAGGAGAGCAGGCAGCTGGACAATCCTTCCCAGCTTGCAAAGCAAATAACGCAGAGGTCTCAGCAACCTCAAGTAAGGTGGCCCAAGTGACAAATCCTAGCAGAAGATTTCAAGTCCAGCAAATGACCTGGCTTTTCTATTTCAGCATTTGACAGGTTTTCTTTTCCATAACATCATTTCAAAGGAAATTTTTACCAATTCTTGCACTTGGAGCGTGAAAGTAGTTTCAATGTAGTACAATATTTTAGAAAGAAAACTGATCACAGTTGTAGACTGACTCAACTGTATTTCCAGATCTACAACTTACTCCACCTCTTTGATCATGTAACTTTTCGGCTAAAGTGCAGAAATAGCAGAGGTGATACGGGAAGATACGGAAGAATGTGAATTTTTCATTGCACAGATATCCACTCAGATCGGCAGCCCACAAGACACAGGCAAGAAGCTCCATCGGTCTCCACCGACCTCTTTATGAACTACTTTTCATTTCTGATCCCTCTCTTGGGTACTTCAGTATTTTAATGAACACAGAAACATGGCACAGATCACTATCACAGAAAAGATGCATGAAGAAACAGGCACTTGACCATTAAAACTACTTCCCTTTTATTCAGTTGATGCATTTTAAAACCTTTAAGAGATTTAACACATGTATTGTAAAATGATATAGGATAGGGCAATAAAAGATAATTATCATCACAAATCACATCCCTGACCCTCTCTAACTGTATAGCAGATATTAGC
The DNA here is from genome assembly GCF_000703405.1 of Apaloderma vittatum. Taxonomy (NCBI): domain Eukaryota; kingdom Metazoa; phylum Chordata; class Aves; order Trogoniformes; family Trogonidae; genus Apaloderma; species Apaloderma vittatum. The sequence goes on from NW_009692713.1 coordinate 88,431, forward strand.
TTACGCATGCACTAAAAAGAATGCACAATACTTAATGAGTAATTTCCATAAATATTACCAATAAAATATGATTATTGCTGCACCTTACAATTTATTATCTCTTTTATTTGCCTAGACTTAATCTGACTATTACAATTCAATAAAAAAAAAAGTTAATAGAATATTTAATTTGCTCTTTCAAGTAATTGTGTCTTTTCAAATGCAAAAAACCTGGCTGAGATTCCTTGCAGTACAGCCTTTAGATACTGTAGGCAGATAATTCAGTCAGGGTACAGACATCAAATCAGTCTGATGCTTTTTCACTCTTGTTTACTCATACTCCAGTGTTGCTCCAGACAACCATTAGACCAATAAAGCTTGAATGAAAGCATGAGTTAAGGTATTTAAAATCATTTGTAATAAGGTATCAAGCAACAGCTAAAATTGCTTCATGAAAAAAAGCCAGAATGATTTATGAAAAAAAGCAGCTTGCTTTTATTCCTTATTATATTCAGAAAATCTACATGAACTGATGAATTTGAGCTCCTGTAAGAAGAACTGCAAAAGAGCTTTTTCTACCAAAAGCTGACTCATATTTTATTATGCATATTGCAGGGACACAAATAATTTTGAATTATGTCTTCATGTTTTTTCATAGAGATAGCTGTTCTCTGTACTATCCTTCAAGCTACCGTGGCCCTGCAAGCCTGTATTAAACAGCAAGCAGTACAAAAGAAGAGTGCCCTGGCTGATAAGTCATCAAAAATAGGTTTGGCAGATGAAGAACAGCTGTTGTATCCCCCTTCATCCCCTCTCTTTAAATAAAACAAAATAAAAACCCTCATAACCTTGCAACAAACATAGAGTAGTGCTCAGTTCTGGAGTTTTATTAGGTATATTATGTAAAACCTGCAGGTCAGCTCTAGGTCCAGTTTACTTTACAAAAAAAAAATAAATCTAACCTTGCATTCAACAGCAGGCAAATCTGAGTCCTCTGGTTTTTAAAGCCTACAACAGATCAAAAAGCTGATCAACTTTCATAGACAACAAATCCAAGTGAAAATTATGAAAAACAGACAAAACGTTCCACTTTGTAACTGCAGATGGTACAAACAAACCAATAAATCTTCTCCCCCCGCCCCAGCAAAAAAGCACCCCAACACTTTAGTTCACAGCTATTCTTGGTGGGGAGGGGCAGCATTTGAAATTTCAGAAGTACCGATTTCACAACAAAACCCACAGCTGGGGAACAGAAATCAAGGACTCCGTGCTGAGGAAGAGTTACTCAAAAACAAAACTAGTAGGTTCTTCAGTGGAGTATCTGAAAATCTCTGTCACTGGCCTTGAACCAAAATCACTCCCTGAGAAGAATGAAAGCTCTTCAAGTTAATGATATGCACTGCAACACATCCTGAACATACAAATTAAAAAAATGTTGAATTTCCAAGATTCGAAAAATTTTGCTGTGTTTACCCTTTCCAAGACAAACTCTCTTTTCAGTCTGCTTACAGAACCACAATGCACAACTCCCTTCTGTGTAAGGATACATCCATGAAATTTCTAGTCGCTTTTCTATCCTCATCAAGACAGAATTTTCTTATTCGGGTTAACAATTCAAAAGAAATACAGAGACATGTATGAACAAAATTCAAATAGCCTGCTCAACAAGTTATGACAACCACTGACCATCACTAGGACAGTAACAGCATGACAGAAAACTTACGCTAATTCGTATTATTCTCTAGAGTGTACTTATGAGAATAAAAAGAGGAGGATATAAAAGTAGACTTTCAGAGGCCTCAAGCAAGGTACCCATCTTGGAGAAACTTTCTTTGAGAGCTTAGTATGTGTGATCATCCTTTACAAAAACCTCTCTTGGTTTTAGAACAGAATATATGAACCCAAATAATTCCTCCTTTTCCAGTTATAATGTATACTACAAATGAATCTGATTCTGGATGGCTCATATTGCAGTATGGGGTTGTTGTGGGTTTTTTAACCAAAGAATTTTTTTTTAATAACTTCTATACTGTGATACCCATCACCTGTAAAACAATGACAATTGCTAAATTACTTTATTGTTTTTCTTAGTAGAATGTTACATGCTATAAAAAACTTCAGCAAGCTCCATGCTAAAAATCCCAACAGCAAACTTACTGAAGCCAGTGAGTCTCCACCAAGAATCAACTGCAAGATCAGATTATGGATTTTATCTCCTCTCAGAATTGTTCAAGGGCTGAAAAGAAAAACTAGGAACTTATCTTCATTTCCCTACCATGTGAATCATTCTGGCTAAACAGTACTTATACAAGAGATGGAGTACAGTGCCTATAGATGAATTTATGTCACTTTTTTTTTTATGGTAATAATGATAAATTGCTATTATCAAGTGCATATAACTCTGCCAAGCCTTTGAGTTTGTGCAACTGCCTCAGGCTTTTTGAAACATATTTCCAAGACAAATATCAAAGGAAAAAAAGAACATATTTGCAAATAACATTAAAAATGTTTTAGCCACTTAATTGGGAAGTTCCATACTTTAGGGAACTTGAAATTTTGCAGGGCTGCCTTTGTATCAGAAATACACAGCACTTTGAAGCATACTTAGACATCAGCAAATATCATAAGTTTATAACAACATTAAAAGCCACATAAATTGCAGTTTTCTAGGGAGTTACGCTTAGAGGCTGGCTGCTTTCCAAGGTAAGCATAGTAGAAACAATAGCTCGGTTACCTGGCAGGCTTGAAAGCAAGAGAGGAAAAATGCAGTAGTTCTGTAGAATATTTACACAAGTTTCATTCCCAGAAGAATTTGCATTCGTTCAATTTCCAAACATGAAATTCTGTTCTCAATTTGTTGTGTTTTGGCAAAGATGGAACACCCAAAGCAATATAGCCCAAAACCACACTGTGCCAGACTACTGTCCCACTACTAACAATATTTCTGCTTCAAGACCTTACAGTAAGAGATGAAGTTCTGCTATACTTTATCGAGCCTTCAAGAGAACAGTCCTCAAATCTCAATTTGCACTGCTCGCCAGTAAGACCAGTCAACAGCACATCTGGATGTTGCTACAATTATGCTACAAACCAGCCTTAAGAAGTGTAGCTTTAACCCTGCCTTCAGCTTTCTAATTCTTTCTCCCAAAGGGAAGCTTCTCTTCTCACAGAACAACAAGAGGATGTCCTCAGGGCTTCAAGTCCATCCAGGTTTTCAAAGCCATTTCTAACAGAGCGCTGCATTTCGTGGGGTAAATACTTCCTTCATGAGGCTGCAGGGTGCTGTGCAGTGGCACGAGCTTTGCCTGAGAAGCCACGTGGTGAGTTAGACAATCTGTACTTGGGCTGATAAAACTCCGCATCTCGGCAGGGATTCTCAGCCCATGCACAGTGGCAGGCTGATGCAGATACGTTGCTTCTGGCTCCAGGGCTACCAAGTCTGGTTCTGTAACAGACACAACATTTTTCTTCAAACTTTTAGGTGTTTTCAAAGCCAGAAAATGTTTTACCAATAAAGCCTGTTTCTTATCAAAGCTGAAGGGCTTTGGCCCCTCAAAACACATAGGAAGGTATGAGTGATCGTTTGATTCCTACTTGTAAAATGTTTTCCATTTAGATGCAAAGGACCCAGTGCTATTGACAAATGAATAACAAAATGTTCTGCATGAACATTTAGCAAGGTCATTTTATCCTATAAGAAGTTACCAGTATAAGAAGCTAAATAAAGTAATTCAATGCTGAAGCAACCGGGACAGTTATCTGCCAGTGCTTATGCAATACTTTCCTAAGCTGCCAGAAGACAAATGGAAAAAAGCAACATCTAAGGCTAGGAATTTTAGCTTTTTAGCTTTGTATTATGTAAAATAGTAGTTCATTTGAAACGGAGCCTCAGTTTCTAATAAAGTTTGCCAGAACTGAAAGGAGCTTATAAAAACAGAATTAAAAGCGGTTTAATAGGTGGTATATTTCCCATCATAAAGACCAAGTTAACGTTACTGTAAGAGTAAGTTTCAAGTCAGCCGCAAACACATTCGGCAGCTGCAGATTCATCAGACAGACACGCTGTGGCAAACACATAGATGCTTGGCAATCCAAAAATAAAGTATCCATGAAATAATTACAGAGCAGCAAGTGACCCAGTCAGGGAAATAACCCATTGTAGCTATTCAGGGACTACTAGATTTTACACATGTGAGCAATGTTCTAGCTTAGTGAAAGCTATTAGATTAAAAAAAAAAAAAAAAGAGGAAGGAAGGAAAGCCTCGCAAAAGCTTTAGATAAAGAGCATCCCAACACACATTTGGGGCACTGCTATAGACCGACTCACCACTTCCAGTCTCCCACTCAGTACTGCTGACATTGCTACAAAAGCGCCTCAAAAGCTGCTGAAGTAAAGAATTGTTTGGATAGTCAAGGAAACTACACTGTTCATACCTCAGAGATGAGAGGCCATAAGATAAAGAAAGAATACCCTGACCTACAGTAAAACTGTCATGTGGAAAATAAATGAGACAGATGACAAGACAGACATAGTCTAGAGAAGATTAATTATTGGTATCCTCTCTCCCCTTCAGAAGAAATAATAACAAAAAGGGAATCTAAGAGGAAATGCAATGACTCAAGCTTAGGACTAGATAACTCATATCCAAAAAAAGGAAGATACCATCCAGATTTAGCTGTGCAGATCATGCTACCAGAAATATCCAAATCAGGAATCTCCTCATAGCACTTTCTATAGTCATGAAACATGTTTAATATCAGCTGTATCTGGACTTTTCTTGAAGGCTGAACAGATTTAATGACTTCACAAGTCATTATAAGGATTTGTCCTTTTTTTTTTTTCTTTTCTTTCTCTCTTGCTAGAAGAATTTCTCTTCCAAGAAGATCTAGCATTCTCTTAGTGATTTCCGAGTGGGAACACACCCTGGCATATGTTTCCCCTTTTACCAAGTGCCCTGACCTTTCAGGAAAAAGCTTATGGAAAAACACAGAATTCCTGGAAAAAATCTGCTCTTTCTGATTAGCATACTAACATCACAGAAAGAGAAGCCAGAAGGGGTTATCTTCAAGCTGTAAAATACGCTCATTAACAAGTGAAGTACCTGGGCAACCAGCTAAGTATTTATGCGAGAAAGCACGTACATCTTTCTAGTCGAATTTGCAGAAGAATTCCCCAATACAATCACAGCTCTTGAAATGCCTTTAATGAGCTCATTGCAATGGACATTGTGTAGTTGACATTTTTATTGGGGAAACTTTAAATCATGGACTTGTAAAAATCAGATGAAATTCCACTTCCCTCTCTTCCTCATCACTGCGGCTTCTCCTTCTTATAAAAGTAAACATGCTGCTATAACTCAATATGCTCCAATAACCAAAGGACGGGGTATCTTTACATACTGGGACACTTTGCATCTGAACAATTCAGCGTCAAGAAAATAAGTCCACTTCTGGCACGACTTCAAGGCATGCCGAAGTTAAGAAAAAACATCGCAACAAGCACAGCTACGAAGCTGAACATGAAAGCACCAGAACTAAGAATAACAGCACTGGCTATGAAATATTCTTACATATCAGAACTAAGTGACATTTTTCATCTGAGCATGGGACAGACAGTCATCTTCTATACTGAGAGGGGCAAAACTATGATAGTTTTGTTGCCAGCATAACCATCAAGCAAACAGCTTCAAAAGCAAGAGCAAGAGCAGGGATGGCAAACAATCCAACACAAGGACTGAAGACCTGATATTGCACAGAATCAACTGGGGTCCATTAAAACTATTCATTTATGCTAGGATAAGTAAATTCTAGCTTCTAAACTGAGAATCTATATTTACAAGACCTTCATGAAACAAGAGGCAGTAAAATAGTTCCAGCTCTTTCCTAAAATGTTATGAGTTAATTAACTGGCAGTTGGGTCAACTATCTGTCTTTCCCAGAGGCGTAAAACCAACATGACATGAATTTCTGTTCCAGTGGAAGCACCTGAGAAACACTCACTCCTATATATATATCTTAACTCATATTGGGGTCTTAATTCTCCCCAATGACACTAAAATAAGAGACCCAGTGACAAGCAAGGCAAGGGTCCCGCCCTTTAGAGTTCTGACTTCTTCCCCCCAGCAGGTCCACCTTGAGCAGCAACTGAGGCAATAACACCTCTGAAAAAGTTAAGCTATGATTAGGAAATTAAGAACTCCTAATTTTGACTTTCACAGGGCAACATATCATAGAATCACTGTGGCTTTAAGATCATCAAGTCCAAGCATTATCTAACTCTTCCAGGTCCACTTCTGAACCATGTCTCTGAGCACCATATCTAGACGGCTTTTAAATACATCCAAAACCAGCAATTCAACCACTACCCTGGACAGCCTGTTCCAGTCTTTGATAACTGTGGACACTTCTTTTGAGTGCTTCCACTCTTTAATATTAAATATAATTTCTTGTATATACTTTGATCTGAATTTATTCAAGAACACTGTCTTGCCATGAGGCTAGCTCTCAGTATGTAGATGGCCTTAAAAGCTCTCCACAGAAATGCACAGAGAATGATACTGTTTTATTTAAAGATCAGTAATCCACTTTTCATAGTTTAAATAGCAGATAAATGTTTGCAACTTCTACTACGGTATCTACAGACGTGCTATGACAAAAATCCCAGGCTTATAGTACAAGTACCTGGATTAACAAAAATAACTTAGAACAAGCCTGTAATTTCTCAGGGCTAAACCATATAAGTTTTAATTTTACATAAAAATGCTTCACAGACTTGCAGCCAGAGAGGGTAGAAAGAACCAAAAAAGCGCAGCAAAGAGGATAAAGGAACATACCGTGTCAAAGGGAAGCTCTGGAGCTATTGGAAAGCCCTGTACTACAGCTAAGCAAGGCAAAACATCGTGTCTTCTCACAGACAATTTGAAGCCAATTACAACCCCAAAGATTAATGTACTGACTCAGGCGTACACAAGCCTGAATTTTCCATCTCCCATGTCTCCCAAGAATCCTTGTCTAACTCACTGAAGGAGGAGTAAGGCTGGTTGTAAAAAAGTTTTCGGACATGCAGTAAGGAGAAAATTTGAAAACAACTTGAGGAAACGTGGATTCCTGCAAGTTTTCAACACCGGTTAAGATTTATTATATTGAAATTTTTTTTCCAACATAGATATAAGCTGCAACAATGTGTGTTTCCTTTCCAATTCAGCCACAGCTGAACGTTTTATTGAATCATTACAGTAAGAAAAGAAGCTTTAAATAAAAATTTGTTATGAAAAAGATCTCTCATTTTGGGATCAAACAGATATATTATTAAAGTAATGCTGGTAACATAAATCAATCCTTGGACTAAGTGATGTCAAGGATTGCTAAGCAATTAAATCTGATTACTGATTTTGAGATGAGAACATCAGAACAGACTATTCAGAAGGATATACTGAAAACAAATATTCATGAAACTATTCTTTAAGTCTTCACTTTCCCTCTGCCCTGGATTCGACTACATCAAGCAATGTAAACAACCTCCTATAGTAATATTTAGAAAAGTTTTATGGGCAATGCATACAGTAATCCAGTTTTTAATATAGATATTACTACCCGAACTTACTATTTAATCAAAGTTCTCTTTTTATGTGTTTGTTTGTCAGGGTGGGGTTTTTTCCTAGAGAGAACAGGGAACAGGAATAAAAAAAAAAAAAAGAAAAGAAGTAACATCTTTGTTAGCTTCTGTTGTAAAAGGTAAGCTAGCAAGTCAAAGTCAGGATTTTTAGACCCTCCTCCACCTTCACCAGTTTAATCACACGACAAATTAACAGGCTTTTCTAAGAGTACACTGAAATAACATAATTATACATAAATTCTGCTTGGAAGCAGCTGACTGGTCAAATACCAAATGCGTAGCCCCGCACTCATCCCAGCACGTGCTGCTCTTTGATATATTCCCGTTGGGCAAAGCATGTGGACGTGAAGCTGCAGTTGTGCTTTGAAAGGAGGATCATTACAAGATAAAACCAAAAAATGTTGCCAAGCATCAAGTTTTTATTATGGAACAACCCAGATACTAAATAAAGTTTCAAACAATATCAGTTGAACCTTCCCACTCATTTCCTTGCTGAACGCAAAACAATTTTTTGTAGACAGCTACAGTATTTACAATGAAATAATCTTTATTATTTACATAATCCATTTTTAAAGCCTCTCCTTGTAAATCATATCTGATTCCAGTATTTAGTTGGGGCTTTTTTTGTTGTTTTTTTTCATGTAGTTTTTTTGTTTGGGTGTTTTGGGTTTTTTTTGTTGTTTTTTTTAATTAAACATTGCTCCATAGAAACATTAGCAACTATGCTTGGTGGAATAGTGTAAGAAGTTCACACAAAGCGCTCTCACTGCACAGGCAGTGATGACACAATTTGTTAAATAAACATTTTCTCACCTGAAAGGTATCTCAGCGGAACTGCCTGGGCACAAGAAAAAAGAAAAGTAATGATCTCTTGGCAGCACATATAAGCTGCCGTGACTGTGATGAAACATTAAACCACAAGCAGCTTCCAGAGCGAGATGTGCTTACGTAAAGGAGCACATTTCTTCAAGTGTTTTAGCTTTAATAGATACTGAAGTCAAAAGAAGTAGTTTAAAGAATTGCCTTCTAAGTCAGCTTTCACCTCTTTTGTATGTATATCACAATAACATTACTCATTACTGTGTTTCTGGGTTTGGTTGGTTGGGTTTGGTTTTTTTTGAATCTTTGAGAGAAGAGATTAAATTGAAAAGAAATTAGCTGCATTCTGCTTCATACCAGCAAAGTAGTGCGGACTTTGTAAAATCCTTGATCAAAAACTACCTTATGCAATTTTGAATTTACAAAGCCAAGTACCAATCCATCAAAGTAGGATTTCCGTCATTTCATTTTGGGTATTTACATAAGTGCCTTAAGCTGGGTCACTGGTACTATTCCCCCTCATTCCCCATCCCATCTCACTCCACTCAATAGGCTGATCCCATAACCTAATTTCACAAAAGAAAACTCTACTTTCTCTTCTTACAAAGTGGCAAATACACACACAGCTTATTTTCACACAGGCTTGACCTACAGGGGGTTAATATTTTTAGAACTTCTAAGTAAAATTTGCAATCACAGTAGGAAAAGCTCAAGAGACGCTTAACCTCAGGGATGCCTCGCTCTTCTCACATCTTTGCAACCTCAGAACCCTCCAAATGCAAACTACTACACAGGCAAGATTTTTTAAAGTTTTAATTCTGAGAAGAGGGAGGGAAGGAACAAGGCATAGAGTGCCCTGGAAGAGTTTCCTGTTACGAATAAAGGTTTTCCTTCTTCAAGGACATGCAGCTGTTGCTGTATACCCACGCAGCCTGGAGTTTGGAAGTTTCAGCAAAGAATGAAGTTTAGTCCTTGCAAGCTGTTTCAGAGATCAGCTCAAGACCCAGGTTATCCTATTTACAGAGGAAAAGGATAAGAAGCGAGGATGAAAACTGCCATTTTTGTCTTTGCATACAAGAAGTGACTAAACACGTGCAAAGTTGTAACAAACTTCAGCAAGGAAAAAAGCATTGGCAAAACAAAGTGCTTTTGCAAAATAGCTCCCACTTTAGTTTTCCTTCAGTTTGTTACTGCTGACTTTCTTCCTTTGATGCCTTTGGAAAAAACTGTGCAAGATTCATACTGTGTTTTAGTTGCCATGGGCTTGTCTTCCTCCAAGTTTAAAGCCAGAAGGTACCACTAGACTGTTTAATCAATGTTTAAGGTTGTCCTCTCTGGAAACACCAATACACAATATCTAACATCTCCCACTATTATGGTACTGACCCACATTTTGATTTATTAATTCTGTTTCCATAAAGATAATTACAAGCTAACGCTGAAACGTCAATCTACATTTAGATAAACTGGACAAACATAATAATACATCACGAACAGTCATGTAAAACACATTACAAACATTACTGAATTTAATCAGCCAAACTTATTTTCTATATAACCATATGTATTCAGAGACCACCCCAGGCCATAAGTACACTAGGCAAGCATCGTCATGACCAGCAGAATTTTCCCTTAGCCAGTTCTATTTCCAAAATAGATCATAAATTAAAAAAAAAAAGTAACCTACAGATGATAAAACACATATCAGACAGAAAGATTACTGTCCTGGGTTTGAGCTAAAACCCAGT
>NW_009692714.1:0-7867 GCF_000703405.1 Apaloderma vittatum
TTTCTTTTTTTTTCTTTTCTTTTTTTTTTTCAGTTAGAATTAAATTCCTAAAATGCAAGTAGTTGGAGATGTGTTAATACCAGACTGAGTTGGTGTTTGATGGTTTAAAAGCCTGTCGTCAGGCTGCTGCGGGAAAAGAGGTAATTGGCCCAAGGCTTCCATACTACACCTGCTTCTTTACAGCACTGCATCCTCGTTCGGTTTAAACCCCTCTCTCATAAATTACATGCCTAGAATACAGGACTAGGAAATCATTCTGGTTTTAGCTGTGTAACTTATATTAGTACCTGGAAAAGGAGGACAGTTAAGATCCTGTGACCTACCAGCTCTGTGCAGAGCGTGACGTGCTCTACAAGTGGTATTGCAGGGCAGCATTTACCTCTGGACAAGCTCCTGAATTATCCTGGTCTGACCTCATGGCTTGGACTAGATGACCTCTGCAGGCTCCTTCCAACCTTAATTATTCTAATAGGGGCTAATAAATCTATCATGTGAATTGAGAATGTGTAAGTGTGGACTCAGTGCTCCAAACTAATGCTTTTGGAGCATGACTTCAGCTTGTTTTCTTAAGGGCTTTTGTTGTTAACCCTGAGACTTCAGCAATAACAGTTACTGACATTTCTGTACCATAAGGTTACGGAACGATGTGCTCTGTCATCAGCCAAACGTCATTTCAGAGCAGCAGCAGGACTGAGGTTATATGAAAGGCACAGGCACAGCAAGTTAGCTCCATAATTTAGTATTGCTTTACTGAGATTAAGTGTAATAAGACCATAAGGTTTAATTTTAGACACCAGTCCTAAATAGTGCATTTGAACTAATATTTACAACTATTTATAGAGAATAGCAAGTACGCAATAGAGCAAGGGCAAATCTGAAACAGATGAGCACATTGTGTTTATGTAACTCTAACTTGTTGTGTTTTGAGGAGAAAAAAGCAGCCAATGACTGCATTTTGTTATCAAAAGAAAAATATAAAGGAACTAATTATTCCTCTTTATAGCTTCCTCTCAGCTTACTGGAGGTCTGTAGAGGTTATAGGTTGATGTCTAACACACCTGTACTGAGGACTGATAAATACCTGGATTTATGCTGATCAACATACCAATAATTAATCGAACTTTTACTTACTTCCCTTGGCTGGTATGAAGTTTACTCTTGCATCAATAGTAGGGATACTGTTTGATGTATGGTCTTGTTACTTCTGTGTGTCTTAAAATTTTCTTTCTACTCTGATGGATTTGGGGTAAAGGCTCCAAAGTCATCAGGATTTTCCCTAAAAGATGGTGAGAATCATCTCCTTAGTCTATTCTTCCCTTAGCGTTTTTTTGCTTCCTAATGTGATTAAGATGCAAACAAAGAAGTTGCTAAAGGGCCTGGAAAACCAGGGTGCCTTCTGTCCTTAAACTGTAGAAAAAAATTGTCTTTGTTCTTTGTAATGGTGATGAGTTTTAGTTGTACTGATTTTCAATGATTTGGTGTTAATGCTAATTTCCAAGAGGATTTAGTTGTTCTGAGGGTTTTTTTCAGTTGTTTTTTTTTTTTTTGTAATGCTAATTTCCAAGAGGGTTTAGTTGTTCTGAGGGTTTTTTTCAGGTTTTTTTTTTTTTTGAGTTGATGTCTGATATAAAGTTATTTTAATTTTCCTCTTACCCAGTGCATTGTACTTTCTGTCTAAGTGGACTGCAGGCTCAGAAGTACCAGCCTGCCTTTCTGGTAACAAACATGACTCTCTTAAAAGAAAATACTGTTTGTATTTAGGTTTACGGCAAGGGCCACTTAAGTAATGCCTTGCTTCTGGTTGTACTCAGCAGCTTGTGCTGATACACTTCGGTCTTTTCTGTTCTAGTAAATGAAAATAAAGCAGAGTATGTATTGAACCTTGTTGAAACCTATCTTAATGCCCTGTTTCAGAGGTCAATTGTAGCTTTCAAATCGAACTAACTCCCCAAACTAAGAATTTCTGGGTTAATTTGTTTATGAGATTTTGTTTTTTTAAAGTTTAGTGTAACTGTGTATCTTCTCCATGCTTCCAGGGATGAGGGGAGACTCATACTTCTTTGGAATGCGAGGCCTCGGTCACTACGGCTGCATCCCGGAGGATGGAGAACAGTTTTTACTCTACTCTATAAATGGAAGCCATGATTTAAAGAGATGTTTTGCAGAGGAAGATTTTCATGAAATAATTGACTTCAACGATCTCCCGAATTCTCTCTTTGCTTGTAATGTCCACCAGTCTGTGTTTGAAGATGAGGACAGTAAGGTACAGTTTCCATATTATCAACATAAGAGATGCCTGATGTTTCTATTTATTGCGGTATCGGTTTAATCGGTCTTGTTCAAGAAACTGGATCACAAATGTGACTTCTTTCTGAGGTGATGACAACACTCTGCCGTGTCAAAAAGCCGTTTTGTCAACTATAAAAAAATTGGTTTTCTTTTGTTCGGACTTGCAGAATGCTGGAGTGTGGTACGTGTCTTCATAGCAGTCATAGCTGTGGTCATGATGATTTATTGCAGTATCGGTTTAATCGGTCTTGTTCAAGGATCACAAATGTGACTTCTTTCTGAGGTGATGACAACACTCTGCCGTGTCAAAAAGCCGTTTTGTCAACTATAAAAAAATTGGTTTTCTTTTGTTCGGACTTGCAGAATGCTGGAGTGTGGTACGTCTCTTCATAGCAGTCATAGCTGTGGTCATGATGGAGGTGGCAAGTTAAATGTGTGAAAGTTTCTTCCCCTTGCTGAGCATGTACAAATGTGATCGGAGGCTGCCTTTCTTGTATTTTCTCATAGAGTTACTTATTTTGGAAAGACCTTTGAGATTGAGTCCAACCGTTAACCTAGTACTGCCAAGTCCACTGCAGACCATCTCCCAAAGTGCCACCTACGTGTCTTTTAAATCTCCCTGGGGATGGTGACTCAACCACTTCCCTGTTCCAATGTCTGACATCCCTTTCAGTAAAGTTATTTCCCTACTACCCAATCTAAACTTCCCTTGGTGCAACTTGAGGCTGCTTCCTCTTGCCCTATTGCTTCTTGCTTGGGAGAAGAGACTAGCCCCCACCTTGCTACAACATCTCTTCAGGTAGTTGTAGAGAATGATAAGATCTCGAATGTTTTATCTGAAATACTATTTTACCTCCAAAATCTAAAATGACAAAGACAAGAGGAATGGTGTGAGAATATTTTTAACTCTGCAGTTAGTCTAAAACGGAATGTTCAAAATAATATGCTCTTGGGTTTTTTTTCTATTCCTAATTTTAACTTTTGTGTTCAGTTCCAGTTTCCTAGCCTAATATTATCCTTGATAGAGATGTTGGGATATAAAACTAATAGCTTGCACCTCTGCTGTCTAATGAAATTAGTCTAGGTTAAGTTTTGTAGGCCCATCTGAGGCTACATGAGTTTCTTGTTCAGAATTTTCAGTTCAGAACCAAGCCCGCAGTGGTAAAGTTGGTCTTGGCTGGAACTGGCTGATGGGGTATCCAGATAAAACTACAGATTCACTGGGACCAAAACTGGCCAGGATGGACAAAGGGTCTTTAGTGGGGAAATTACCAGATGAGAGGGAAATAAAATAAGGCTTCTAAGGATACAGGCTTCCTGTTAAAGGTACTGAAGGTGATATCTGTTGAGGCTGCACAAGTGGAATTGTTTGGGCTTAATTATTTTACACATCTTTCTCTAAAAACAGAATCCTACGCTCTAAATTGCAATTTTATAAAACAGTGCGCTGTTACCCTGTATTTGGATCCTTCTGCTAATAAGCATCTTGAATTTATGTAGTGCCTTTTTGTGGAATTTTATAACCATGTGGTGCTGAACTTCACTAAAACTGCAGGAGTCTAAAAGTCCCTTTTTAAAGGAAGAAAACAAGCCAGAAGAACTAGAGAATCTCTGTTCATCCTGCAGAGATTCTATCCCCACTTGCTCCTGAGCTTTCCTTTCTGAGAGCTGTGTTCTAGGATTTAGCTGATGGCTTAGTCAGAAAATGGAATGGGTGATTATGTAAGTATATGGGATGGCAATCCCCGAAGACTTGCAGGACTTAAGGATGTGTCTTAAGAATAGCAGCTGGGTTGTGGAGATGAATATTCTGTTCCGTGTGCGCATCTGTAAACGCTCTGTCAGTGACATGGATCAAGCAGCTCTGTTTGCAGGTAAATAGTTACTCCTGTAAGTCTGCTTAACTAGATGGGATTACCTTCAGATTTCTCGTTAAACCCAAGGACCTGGGGAGCTGATTATTATTTTTGTTATTCCTGTAAAACTTGCACATGCGCTTCCAGTTGATGAATACCCGTAATCCTTTCTATTATTAACTGTTGCTGCAGGATAAGAGCACACATCGGTATGAAACATTGTCAGGTGATGAAATTAAAGTTTAAAATCTCATACAATTGCAATTAATAAATGCTGGTAACACTCATATCTTCAATTATATATCGATCCAATGTATATGTGGTGGTACACTAAACTTTTTAAAGAACATACTACACTAATGGTTATATCTACAGTAGTTTCATGGCATTGCTTTCCGTTGAATGGATGAAGGTTTTTGCAACGTGTCTTTGACTCCTGATCTGCATTTTTGGGAAGAAAATGAAGGTATGATTGGTTTGGAAGTTACAACTTAGCTAGTAAAGAAAGCCAGAAAACTTGTAATTCTAAAGGATTGTTTTGATTTGATGTGGGAACTTGCTGCATAAATAACATTTAAACTTTGGAGTGGCTCTGGCACGCAACAGTATTGATGTAAAGAATTCACGCTGACAGCCTCAAAGTTACCTTACCTGAAGCGCTTAAGAGGCTGAACTGGCAATTTTAAACTTGTTACACACAAATATCTAAGCAATACACTCACTAAAGTTAGGTTTTAAAAGCAAGTGCCTTAAATACTTTTTGCTTTCATTTGAAGGCATTTAACTGCTTTGTGTCAGTTACAGAGTAAATTCCAGTTTCTGTTTGAGTATGGGTTTGCAGCAACCCCAAGGGAGCACCTGGCTGCAGGCACACCTGCTCTGGGGGTACGCAGATCTGCTTTCTCTGTCCTTATTGTGTCCTGCATCCCAGACACCCTTTCCCCACTCTCACCTGGCTGCACAGCGCTTCTCAGAAAGGAGTCCTTGTTGACTACCAAGAGTGATGGTGGTATCTGTAGGGAGCCTGAGTCTGGACCCTCATTTTCCGAAGATGAGGAATTCCTGCAGCTGAAGGCCATGTCCTTTACAGTCAAAAAATGTGTATCAGGCCAGGGTTGAGTTTTCTCCTGTTTGGCACCGTGAGGCCTGGGCATAGAGTGAGTCTGAAGAGTTGTGGGCCCTGGGGTCTGGAGGTGAGTGCTGCCATCTGGCTTAAAGGAAACTGCTCGGGAGTAACTGCTCAAGCTTAAACACTGGCAGAAGATCGGGAGAATGTAGAGGAGTGCGAGCTAAGGGGATCTGATTTTGCTACAGTAACAGAGCACCTGGTCAAAAGATATTTCTTTACCTAAACAGACCTGGGTTCTTGGCAAGAAATCTCTACTTAGGTCAGGAGAATGCCCTGAATAGCTGAATCTATCTAGGATTTGCACAGGATAATTTAGCAGCTTCAATGCTTGTTGCAACTCAGGGGAGGTGGTTTTATCTCCATTCCCATCGCGGGCGGTGTGCTCCCATGCACAAAAGATGAAATTGTAAATTTTTTTTTAAAATGTGACTAGAAAATACTGAGCTTTTTGGTTTTTAATGAAGCACAAAGATATGAAGAAGTAGATTATCCAACAGGCTTGTTACAAAGCTGGAATCATGTTCAGCTGTGTCCCCATCACTGTCCTGTGCTCTGATCGTTTGTTTTGGCATATAACCTGTTAATAGTAGGGTCAGATTTTTGTTTTTTAATGTACATCACTGGCTTGGGTCATGAAAGTCTTATTGTAAAGAAATTAAAAATAAAATTACTCCTAAAGCCTGGAATTTGCCATGTCTCTTGGAAAAACTGATGAGACTACTTATGTGAGCAAGATATGGCAAAATTGAGACTGTTATTTTTGGCTGATAATGTGACTGAATGGGAGGTGCTGCTCCTCTTATCTTTTCTGATAAAGCAGTTGTGGTGGCAAGCCAAAAGGCATGACTGTGATTACTCCTAAAGGTGGATGTGTGTGTGTGTTTTGACACTTAATTGCTACACATAGCCCTCGGGCTTTCCAGACAGTAGTCCTTTTGTTGTGCTTTTTTAATGTGTGTAGCACTTTTTGTAAAACCATCCTTTCTGTAACATGACTGTGTAATTTCCTTCAGGCTGAAACTGGTAAGCACGCTGTCAAAGTGAAGCATCTTTGTCTCCTGAAAAGGTTTCTTCAGATGTTGTAATGCCTCAGGAGATGCTTACACAAAACTGTCACTATTAGAAAATGCCTGTGTGGGGGAAGGATGTGTTTCCTCAAGCTGTTTAGAGGCTGTGTGCTCTTCTTTTTTTTCACTGTTTTAGCTCAGATTGGAAGGAGCACCTATTAAACTTCATAGTTAGATTAATCAGTCTTTATCTGAAATATGTTTCTGAGCATTTTAGTTATGGTGGAGCTGCTTAGGATCCGATAGCTGAAGTCCATTAAGTGCTTTTTCTTGTCGAGGCAATTCAAACCAATAGGAGGTTATTTCTGCATGAGAAAATACAGGGAGCGAACATGTGCCCAGTTCTGGGCTTCCCGGTACAAGGAAGACATGCACATACTGGAGAGAGTCCAGCAAAGGGCCGTGAAGGTGATAAAGGGACTGGAGCATCTCTCTTGCGAAGAAAGGCTGGGAGAGCTGGGACTGTTCAGCCTGGAGAAGAAAAGGCTCAGGGGGATCTTATCAGGGTGTATTAACACCTGAAGGGAAGGTGCAATGAAGATGGAGCCAGGCTCTTTTTGGGGTTCCTGGTGAGGGACAGGAGGGCACAAACTGGAACACAGGAGGCTCCCTCTGAACATAAGGAAACACTTATTTACTGTGGGAATGAGCATGGATGCTGGTTGTTGTTGGTGCAGTCCTTCTCCACAATCAGAAGTTGTCTGGACGTGGTCCTGGGCGCTGGGCTCTCGGTGGCTCTGTTTGAACAAGAGGAGATTTGATGAGCTCCAGAGGTCCCTTCCAACCTCCACCAGAGTATGATTCTGTGAACAGATGCTGAAATGTATTCTAATTCTTCTGATGAGGAGGGTCAGCGTGTAAGTGCAAGATTGGGGAATGAAGGTGATTTAAAAATACGTTTTCTGAACTATGATTTTAATGGAGGCAGGGTGGGGAAGAGAGGAGGAAAAGTTGAACTAACAAGTCAGTGGAAAAGATAATCCTACTTTAATGAAAGGACTTTATTGTGAAAACAGTTGCTCTTTTCCTGAGGGATTCTTTCACGCTACAACTTTATTTACATATATTGGATAACTACTTATTTTTACTATAGAAGTGTACATTAGATTTTCTTTGCCTTTTTTTTCTCTTCTTTTTTATTTTTCCTCTCTAAGATGGGCCGTAAAAGATTTAAGGCTACCTCAAGTGAGTGTTGGAATATTTATCTAAGGATGATGCTTTAAAGAGAACTCTGTAGCCTTACTTGGAGAGTCTTTTCCTTTGTATTTTCCTTCAGCTTTCTCAACAGAGCACAGCTTCAGGCTGCTATTTTTATTTTTAAGGTGCCATAAAAGACACTGACGGCCTAGTGGTCTGCTGTGTTGTCTTTAACTTTTATATGTTAATTCTGGAACTGGAATTTTCCTCTGAAGCCTTGACTCTGAAGCATATAATTGAAATGTGTCTGTTCAGTGCTCCTTTTAAACAAAGTGGAGCCGGTGTGTCTGCTGCCACGTGTGAAATGTATCTTTGGTTCCCTTTCCCTA
>NW_009692714.1:7898-18279 GCF_000703405.1 Apaloderma vittatum
TCAAGAAGATGCTCTAGGAGGCAGGCTTTGTTTCTGCAGGGCAAGATCTGTTCCTTTTGACTGAATTTTATAAAAATCTAGATTGCGAAGTCAGAACCTCTTTGGTCATATTACATCACTGAAGCCTCTAGGTGTTGAGTCATCATTATATTTAGAGGGTGGCACACTTCTTCAGTCTAATATTAGTATTCAAGCCTGGACTCAGTGGAAGGTCACCTCAGCAAAGATGAAGTCACTGCTCCAAGGCTGGAAAGGAATGCAGGCTTTATTCTGCCTTCCTGGTACACTTGCTGGTGCTTTGTTTTACTTTCAGTTTTTCTACCTTTTAAGGTTGTCTGTTGACGACATTATCAGAACCTGCCACTTGAACCAGACTGTGTCTTGTGCTTTGGAATTTCTACCTACTTCATTTTGTTCTGCTTTATAAATGGGGTGGATGTTATTCTCTGTCATTCTGTAAAAACTGAAGTGTTTCTTTGCTCTGTGCTGTGTGTGCATTTTTATTAGGTGTGGAGAGCTTGCAAACAAAAGCTGCAGGAGCAGTGTCCTTCAGCACATCCTGAATCATTGCTGCCCTCTGGGAATCCTATCTTGCACTCTTCCCTGGGTGATGGTTTACAGATCCTTAAGAACTACTTTTTTGTATGATCATGGAGGTGCTAAAATATAGCTAGAGGAAGCTGTTCTTGCTCTAAGACATACGCAGTCTAAAACATTAATTTTCCATGGCACTTACTCTGTAACTCCTTTCAGATACTTTCTGTGAACCGTATCACTGCAATACAGCGTTTCAGCTGACACCACCTATGGATTTTCATGCTCTGCATCTGGCTACTGGAGTGATAATCCCAAATTTTTCAGCCTCATATACAAGTTCTCTCTACAACCTAAAAGAGCTGTTGATATGTGTCATATGTAAGCTTACCTTAGTTGACTTTGTGTGGTAGAGCTACGAGGATGATCAAGGGACTGAACATCTCTGCTGTGAAGAGAGACTGAGAGACCTGGGGCTGTTCAGCCTTGAGAGGAGACGGCTGAGAGGGGACCTTATTAACGTAGAGAAATATCTGAGGGGTGGGGGTTAAGGGGAAGGGGACAATCTCTTCTCAGTGGTGCCTGGTGATAGAACAAGAAATAATGAGTTTAAGTTAGAACCTAGGAAGTTCCACCTCAACATGAGGAGAAACTTCTTTCCTGTGAGGGTGCTGGAGCCCTGGCCCAGGCTGCCCAGAGAGGGTGTGGAGTCTCCTGCTCTGGAGACTTTCAAACCCCACCTGGACGCGTTCCTGTGTGGCTGCCCTGGGGGATCCTACTCTGGCAGGGGGTTGGACTAGATGATCTCTGGAGGTCCCTTCCAATCCTGAACGTTCTATGATTCTGTGCCCTTGTTAGTAGCTGTGTATTGACAAAGGAAAGGGGAAGCTGGTGTAATAGTTGCTTTGTATAGCTCTTCTTTCTGTGCTTTGCTCACAGGTCAGTTCTGAGTTATCCTGAGGTCAGGAACAGCAACAGTCACGTCAGGAAGCTGGACGTTCTGTATTGCATGAGCTATCTGAACATGACTGACACTGTGTCATGGTTTAACGCCGGCTGGCAGCTAAGCCCCACACAGCTGCTCACTCACTGCCCCCCTCCCTGGTGGGGTGAGGGAGAGAATCAAAAGGGTAAAAGTGAGGAAACTTGTGGGTTGAAATAGAGACAGTTTAATCAGTCAAGGAGAAGCTGCATGTACAAGCAAAGCCAAGAAGGGAATCCATTCACTCCTTCCCAGGGGCAGGCAGGTGTTCCCAGGAAAGCAGGGCTCTGTCAAACGTAACAGTTACTTGGGCAGACAAATGCCATCACTTCCAAGTTTTGTGTCCCCTCCCCAGCTTTACGTGCTGAGTGTGCCGTTATAGGGTATGGAATGTCCCTTTGCTCAGCAGTCCTGGCTGTGTCCCCTCTCAGCTTCCTGTGCTCCCCCAGCCTACTTACAATCATAGAATCATTAAGGTTGGAAAAGACCCCCAGATCATCAAGTCCAACCGTCAACCCAACACTACCGTGACCACTAAACCACGTCCCAAAATCCCACATTGACACATTTTTTGAACCCTCGCAGTGATGGTGACTCCACCACTTCCTCGGGCAGCCTGTTCCAATGTCTCACCACTTTCAGTAAAGAATTTTCTCCTGATGTTGGTAACTGCGCAGGGCTCCTTCTGTGACAAAAAATGACTCTACCCAGCCAAAACCAGCACACAATAAGATCCACGAAGCTTGTGAGTGCCAGAGCCGCCAAGACCTGTAGAACCACACCAACAGTAAGGTGCTGAGGCTTTAGTGGAGAAAGGTCAGTAGTGAAGTTAAACTTTGTTGACATTTGGGGTCTACTGAATGTTCCTTGTGGTTTGAGGGAATAAAATGAATTAATTTTGTTTGGTGTGGCTTGTGTGTTCAGGATTTTAATACAGATACGTAAGGAGATTCTTCAAGGTTGCTCTTGTTGCTGTATAAGACAACTTGCTGAGGGTACTAAAGACAGCTCATGTATTTCTGTCTCTATATGGGGTCTGAAACTAGTTTTCTCTGAGGTAATCTGCAGAATTTCTCATGGAACTGTAAGGAGTCATTAAGTCTAGTCTGGCTTAGACATTTCTTTTTTCTTCTCTCTCAGTTGTCTGTTACTCAAAGACCTCAGCGTTTATACTTTCTTTCTAGAAAAACTCGTAAGCTTTATTGCTTGATAACCTTTGAAGAAACTCAAAGGGCGCAGTGTGATTGTGCAGGTGTAGCGGTGTGGTCAAGTTGAATCTGTACCTGTACTTCATCCCATGCAAGTTTGAATGTGTACCTGGCCATAATTATCCTATTGGCATCCAGGAATCACCAAGCTCCAAATATTCCTCAAGTCAGTGTTCAATTGAAAATGTGCTGGCTTTTGTTTGTTTGTTTGTTTAAAAAAGCACACAAACAAAACCCACCCTCCCAATAAAATAGCAAGTGTTAGTGACCTGAGTAGCTGCTGTCTGTAGCGTGAATGCTGTCTAATAACTTACAGAGTACTTGGGGTTATTTTCCCATCTGTGCATGGGGCGCTTGGTAGCACAAATACCCTTGTTTCGATGGGAGAACGTGCCTGGCAAAAGACCAACTGGGTTAAAGGTAGGCCTGTGTTCCTTACAGCTGAAATTTATGGAGTAGTGCTTCAAAGCATCTAACTATACTAGTTGTTTGTAAATTACAAAAATAAACTGATTAATGTTCTTTCCAGAACACACAAGACAGCAGTTAACTGTCTGGTTTTTAAATTTGGAAACATACTTTTCTGTGTAAGAGCAGCTATGGAAAAATTCTTGCAGTGTTGGCTTTCTGTGGTCATGCTTACTCTGTAGTCTAGAGGGAACACGTTATCTGGAGAAACTAGGGTGGGTGGGAAATGTTTCCTGGGAAAGGACCATTCAGGATAAGTATTTCATTTTTTTTGTTCTGTGGAAATATCATTTTCTTATCAGTTTTGCTAAAATACACAGAGTTTTGAATAATGAGACCTTGTAACAAAGGTGCTGGTAAATCCATGCCAAGGATTCTGAGGACCTTCTGTTGTGGCATGAGAAAACCCAGGCTCTGGGAGCCAGAGGGAATGGCAAAATCGTATCTGTAAAGAATTGCCTTGTTAATGACTCCTTTCTCTAACACAGTGGATGCTGGTAGGATAAACTGTGGGTAGGTCTGATTTAGATATCCTTAAACACTACACAAATTTAGGTTAAGATTCCATTTTGCAGTTGTCCATCTCCTGTAATAGGTTGAACTAAATTCCTGCCCTCCGATGCCTTTTGATCTTTGAGGAAGTGGAGATCCGGCCTGGATCTCTGAACCCCTGCCAGTGTTAGCAGCGACCCCGAGTTCCACCAAGGACTTGTGCTGACAGAGAAGTTGTGTTGCATTTGGTTTTTTTCCTTCTGCTTATCGCAGTTGAGAGTTTGACCGCGTGCACGTGGAATACGGAGCCCAGGGTGACGGCAGGATGTGTCGATTTCTGAGATGATGCGCGAGAGAACCCAGCAGTAATCCCCTTTGTGCGATTTCATGCTACTCCATGTTTACCAAGTTTGAGAGGATTAGATTTAGTGTAACTGGTCATACCTGCTATTCTCAGTCAGCGTTACACCTCTTTGTTGGTTTGCCCTTTTTTTCCCTTTTTGTCCTCATCTGGCAGTATAAGGTGTAGCCTGTACTTGTACAGCAGTATAAAGCTGAGAAGATAGATACTGGGTCACATTTGGAATAAACCCCAGCAATGATTTTCTACAGGAGCTTCTGAGTATCTAATTGAAACTTGTCTTGGCACCGTGAGTATTAAAGCGAGAAGTCAGTGCTTCTGGTATCTGCTGGCGCAAGCAAGAGCTACATTTTGCAAAGGGAAAGGCTGCTTACTGTAGTTTGTAGAAAAATCTTTGTTTTGTTCAACTAAGTAGTTCTTATCAGCTAATATCTCCCAGTAATCAAACACAGTTTTGCCCTTCCCCCTCCAGCGAACTGTCATTCTGAAGTCAACAAATACTGTTTTTCTAGCTGATAGTAATCAAAAAGCGCAGTAAAGCCATTCTAATGTGGTTAGGGCAACAGCTGTTCCTTATTTTAATACCATCACAGGTCTTAATCCATCCACAAGTTCTGATATCAGTTTTCTGGCCCAAGGAAAAGGTTTCGAAGTGAAGGTCAGCCTTCATTGCCAATGCACAAAGATGTTGCATTTACAGAAGCTACATTCTGTCTTAATCACATTCAAACCGGTACATTTACAACTCTAATTGCCAGTTATTTAAGGGAATTTCTCAAATGTTTCATACAAAATACACAGAGCACTGCACCAGAGTTTAATTTAATTAATAAATCAATGCTTAATGGAGGTAAGTGAAAAGGAAAGGAATGTTGTCTTAGAAAATGAGGAATACTGGAAGGTGGTTTGAGGTAATACAAAGTGGAGGAGGGAGAGACAGCAGCTTTAAGTTTGGGGCACTGGTGGAGAAGATTCCGCCACAGCTTTGAACACAAAAGTGAGAGATCATATTCAGAGTTGAATCAAGATTTAACAGTTACTTCTGTGCATTTGAAAACATGTTGCTGCTTTGTGTTTGATGGAAGTTTTCGTGTTGGCTGCAGTAGTGCAAGTATTTCTCTACGGCTGTGTTCTCAGACCCCATCCTCAGTCAACAGATCTGCTGATAAACTAGATCATTTGTCAGCTGAGGAGTTCCTTCAAATTCTTAGTTTCCTGTGTAGTACAAATGCATGAGTAGTTTTAGAAAATAATACATCTTTTCCTCCTTTTATTAACTTGCTTTAATGCAATTGTTTTGAACTGCAGGTTCTTTTCCTGTAATTTGATTGCATTTTATGGAGATTTTACGCTGCTTAAATGACATGACTTTTGCACTGGGCTTTGAAATTTAATCCATATGTAGAGGCATTGCAAATATGGTAGATGTAATGTGTGTGTCTCGAAGGGATAAGAGAAACTTTTTCCATTTGATAGAGGCTAATAAGTTGGAAGTTGACAGTAGAATGGGAAAAAAATTACAGTATCCCTGGCAAGAGAGTTCCGAAAGCATCTATTACACTGCAGCACAGTGGGTTCAAGTCACTAAGTGTTGTCTTTAATTGGTTTTGCAGTTACTGTAAAAAGTATAAAGATTTGGTAAGATTGCAGCCTGCCATCATTTAGCAATTTTACATTTAATGTTACTGGAACTAGTATCTGGGAGATTTCTGATGGTTTCATCCCCATGTTTCTGAGGGCGTAGCTGGTTTAAATGGGAAGAACAAAACTGAGAACTTCAGAAGATGCTGAGGAGATGAGGGACCAGCCCCTGACCCAGTGGGAGTTGGCCCCTATTTTAAGGCCTCAGTATCACACCAGTGGGTGCCATGGGGCTGACTTGTAAAAGCCGTGATAGAAGCCAAGTAATCCGTGTCTACTCTGGTTTTATTCTTAAAGGTCTTTTCCAGTCTATGCAGTTCTATGATTCATCTAAATGCTGATTGTTTATCTATTTCTTTAGTTATTTCTTCACGAAAGCGTTGAGATATTTGTTTTGGCTTTGTTCTGTTTTTTGATTTAACAGGCGGAGTCTCTGGTTTCTCTGGCTGAAAATATAGAGTCAGTTCCCTCAGGCTGGAATATCACCAGGTTTGAAGTGAAGGGCACAGGTATTTCACATGGCCAAGACTGCATGGCATCAAGCCTTCTGCCAGTTTGGAAACTGGAGGGTTTTTTATTCGGTTCCTGGGACGGAGCCGTGTGTAGGCTGAGAGCACTGTCACCGCAGGGGCCCTGACCCAGAGGTTAGCTCCTATGCAATATCAAATATTTTTGATATACGTTAGCAAGTTTACATTCTTTTAGCACTGGCTGCTTTTACTTTCTTGTCTTTGCAAAGCTTTTGGGTGGATTCTCCCAAGAATGTCTGTTTAACAACCAAAGAGAAAATTCATGTTATATAATGGTATGTACTTAAGTTAATAACGTTGAGACAGATTATCTGCTAGTGATCCTGTTCCTCTGAATAAATGTGCATTGGCTGTTTCTCTCCATCTGACTTTTTGGTCATGGACAGTTACAAATTCCTTTGCAGCTCTGTTGACAGCAGCCGACTTGAGATAGATACCACAGAATGGGGTTACGCTGCCCTTCTTTCCTGTGTCCTTTTGTAAATCCCCTTAGCTTTTTTATCTGTAACTAGAAATCATCTGTGTTACTATGACCAGTTCATCTCAGGTATTTCTTTAAATATTTTATACCTGCTGTGGGCTCTGATACTGCTGCTTCTACAAGCTTCTATTGCCCCTGTTTGCCTTAGAGATAGATGGAGAAACACACAACACAAATGGTATAGGAGTGTTTCTTAGGAAAATAATCTGATTTTTATATTTCAGTTTCAAAGGATTTAAATAATAAAGCTTATACGTTGCTCCTGTTTGCCTTACAGCTAGATGGAAAAAACACGCAACACAAACGGTACAGGAGTGTTTCTTAGGAAAATAATCTGTTTTTCTTATATTTCGGTTTCAAAGGATTTAAATAATAAAGCTTATACCTTTTAATAAGTCCCGGAGGAATTGTTTTACACATTACTTACTGTCTTAAACTGTCACCTCAGTTTTGAAACTGAAGTTTTTCTGACTTCTTGCTGTTCCATGACCTACATATAGCAAGTGCAGCGTGTCCTGTGTATGTATTTAAATTTTGATAAAATTTTTTAGAGCTGTCGCTTACTGAGGCACAGTTTGGATTATCTATTCAAAACCCTCGTGCTCTGTAGTCTTTCTGTTGATCTAAAAGGTTGATCAGATTGACATTGTATCAATGAAAAGACCCGTTTAAAATAGTTTGCCCAAACCAGGTATCTGAATTTCATGTATTTACTTCAGGTCTAAGAATTACATCCTTATCTGATCTTTGTCAGAGTCTTAAACCAGAAAGAGATGAGTATATGACTTAAGAATACCTTTACTGAATACATTACAAAATAAGATTTTACTGAAACTCGTATTTCTCCATTTCTCCAGGTCATTTTTTTTCCTTTTTTTTTTTTTCTCCTTCCCCCTCCCCTATCCTGTTAGTAGATCTTGTGCAGATCTGCACTTTGAGAATTACTCCAGCGTAAAAAAAAGACCACCAACTACTTTCTGGTAGTATATCTGAGGAGACAGGGCGAGTGAACACAACATTAACAGACACCGGATTCTCGTAAAATTCTTCATAAGCTGGAAGTCACGTGAGGACAGTGACTGTTCTAGGATTTTGTGTGTTTTATGTACCTCAAGCATACAGTATCTGGAGTTTCTGGATAGGCTGATTTCCTTGAGAAATTTGTGCCTACCTTGCTTTTTCTTCTACTTCTCCATTAGCAGTTACTGCCCTCCCTACCTTTCTTTGCTTCTGAAGGACCTTGAGCTGCCTTTTATCCATGTACTTGGGGCACGTGGGCTGCTGTTAACCCCAGACCTGTAAAACATGGGTTGTGTCTGCATTCCGCGATACTGATTGTTAAAGGAAAACTTCAGATTGTTGTTAATGCCTTCTGTGTGATTGAGCTGTAGGGTACAGGTGAATACTTAGGTGGTTTTTTTGATAATTTTTTTTTCTTGAAGTCGTATCTTAGGTATGTGTAGGGTGAGGTGCGGGAAGGTATTGGGATTCTCACAGACCCATCACTTCTGAAAACTGGGTAAAAACATCAATATTGTGGAATTTGAGGTTATAATTATGAAAGTGAAGAGTATTTACACCGTATACAGGAAAATCCTGTGTGGTACAGGAAAAAAGCTCACACTTTCTGTGAATAATCCCCCGTGTGTGAGCTAAGGACAGCAGAACGGGTGCGCTCTGCTTGTGTCAGGTGCCATGGGTGCCATCTGCTGACTCCTTCGTGAACCACACAGCTCCTCAGCTCTGAAAGACCATGTATGTTAAGGAATATCCTTTTAAATACCCTGCCACTCGAATGTTAAATACAAAATATAATTTTTTAAACCTTGCTGGCTTTGTGCAATGTGAACAACAGTGTTCACCCTAAATATATTTGAGTTTCATTTCAACCCAGCAAAATGGGTTTACAGAATAATTATTATTGCTGTCAGCATTTCTTTGTGGGGTTTTTGCTTATGGTGAACGCGGATCTTAATTTTTGCAGTGGCTCATTGTCTGAACTCAGCTTCTAGCCCGGCACTTTATCTTTTCAACTTCTTTATGTTTCTGAACTCTTTCTCATTCATAGAATCATAGAATGGCCTAGGCTGGAAGGGACCTTAGAGATCATTTTAATCCAGCCTCCCTGCCGCCAGGGACGCCACCTCTCGACTAGATCAGGCAACACATGGGGACCGA
This sequence comes from Apaloderma vittatum, assembly GCF_000703405.1. Classification (NCBI taxonomy): domain Eukaryota; kingdom Metazoa; phylum Chordata; class Aves; order Trogoniformes; family Trogonidae; genus Apaloderma; species Apaloderma vittatum. Next base: position 16,774 of record NW_009692714.1, read on the forward strand.
ACGGGAATCCACTTGTTATATTCCATCTATGGTATCCTATAAATAGCTAAGAAGTGAGACTGAAATAATTTCTTTATTGTGTTTGCTTGCAAACCTGGGAAGATGGATTCTGTTGACCTCTGCAAACATACCAGCAGCACTACCAGGTAAGGTTGTATAAATAATTATCTATACCTGGTTTAGTACAACTAAGAGAAGGGGCAAACTGGAGGAGTACAGTTTAGTCAGACACTAGAGTAGTTTACAGCCTGTTTATTAAATTGGTTTTAAAGGGAAACTTCTTTTTTTTTTTTCAGGCTTGTCATAGTTTTCAAGAAAACCTAAACTGATATATTGCTTTGGGTCATGCAACTGAATCTCAGTGAATATCTACTGAGAAGAAATTCAGTGCTAGTAAGCATGAAAGTGTAGTGTCTATGGTTATAGTCTTAGGCTTTGTTGCTGCTACAAATCAAATAATGTTCTGGCAAGGGTTCCAGCACTATAATGTGAGATAGTGTTTTCAGCTGAATTGTTAAAATGGTCCTTGACACTCTTTTGGCTGAGGACAAACAGTACTTTCTGTAATAACTTTCAGGTAGAGTTTGGGGCTGTGCGTATTGCCAGTGATGCTTCCCAGTACTCGTTCCAGAAGTTAAGAGTGAACAGCTTCCCTGAAATATTTATCTCTTAACAGCACAGATGTGGCCAGCACACGGTGGTTTGTGTCAGGGCCCCGCATGCACCAACAGGCTTTGATTACTGAGGCCAGTCTCACCTTCTGCTTCTTGGTCCAGGAGCTCCATTTAAGCCCAGGAGGAGGCCTTCATTCCCAGTGTCAACAATTCCATAGGTCTGTGGAGTGGTTTGACCCTGGCTGACAGTCAGGTGCCCACTACAGCCACTTGTATCCCTTCCCCTTCTCAGCTAGACAGGGGAGAAGATATAATGAAGGGCCCATGGTTTAAGACAAGGACAGGCAGATCACCTGCAGCTACCGTCCTGGGCAAAACAGACTTGATTTTGGGGAAATTAGTTGTGTTTATTTAACAATCAAAATCAGAGTTGAGTAATGAGAAATAAAAGCAGATCTTAAAATAACACTGTCCTCCCACCCCTTCCTTCTTCCTGGGCTTAACATCATTCCCAGTTTATCCATCTCCTCCCCCCGATGTTGTCTCCACGGCTCCTTCTTCCTCTGGGGGAGGACTCCTCACTCTTCCCCTGGGCCGTTGTGGGGTCCGTCTCACGGGAGATGATCTTCACACGTTTTCTCCAACATGAGTCCCCTCACAAGAGACAGTCACAAACTGCCCCAATGTGTGAGTCTCTCCACGGGGTGCAGTCCTTCGGGGGAAACTGCTCCAGTGCGAGTCCCCTGTGGGTATCACAAAAGTCCCACCAGCCAACCTGCTCCAGTGTGGGCTTCTCTCTCTCCATGGGCTACAGGTTCTGGCAGCAACCTACTCCAGCGCAGGCTTCCCACCAGCCACAAACCCCATCAGACCTCCACCCTGCATGCCGTGG
>NW_009692714.1:18310-19542 GCF_000703405.1 Apaloderma vittatum
GTCCTCCACAGACCACAGGTGGACATCTACACCCTGTCACCTCCATGGGTTGCAGGGGCACAACCTGCCTCACCACAGGCTTCAACCCGACCCGGGGGAATCTCTGCTCCAGCACCTGGAGCACATTCTCCTCCTCCTCTTTCTTCACTGTCCTTGGTATCTTCACATACTCTCACTTTCTCTCTCTCTCTGCCAGTTGTTGTGTGGTGTGGTTGTTCTTCTCTGCTTCTTAGATATGTTTTCACAGAGACATTCCTATTCTACCATCACGGAGAGGCTCAGCCTTGGCCAGTAGCAGGTCTGTCCTTGGAGCCAGCACTGGCTCTTTCAGACCTAGGGAAAACTTCTAGTAGCTTCTTGCAGAAGCTGCCACTACAGCCCCCATGCCACCAAAATCTGGCCAGGCAAACCCAGCACAGCCTACCACTCAAGTGCTTTCCTTGGGTGTACACTGTAGCCTAGGATTTACGTTGTAGCCTCTAGTTTTGGCTCTGGTCCCATCTCTTCCTCCTCCTGACTCCATAGATAGACCCGGACTTGTTTCCATCACTTTCTGTGGCCAGGGCTGTCAGTGGTTGCTGTGACCAGCGCCCTCCTCTGCCCACCCTTTTCAGATACTGCAGAAAAGCCGTGCTCTGTGAGGGAATTCCCTGTGCTGTGGTCACCTTCAGCTTCCAGCTAATCCTCGGTCATGGAGCAGCTTTGCTCTTGCTACTCTGTGCCACTTAGCCTTAGGTCTTGGGAATGGGCTTTCACACGGCTTCATTTTTGCCGTGTGGAAGTAGCTGCAGTGTCCTGGTGCCAGGCTAAGCCTGCTGGATTAACTGGAGATGTTTGATGTGATATCTTGGGATCATGTGCTTGAACATATGGTCAGGGCTTCAGCTGGTTACTCGTGGAAGTATGATATACTTGAGGTTTTCTACTGAAACTCATTTGGACTGATCAAAAAAACCACCTTCGGAGTTCTCATCATGGGCTCCTTCAAAATACTTGAAGGTGCCTGCCTACTTTTGTCAGAAAGTTTGGAGAAAACATTCAAAATGGGAATTCATACAGTTCCTTAACCATTGCTTTTTGTTGTTTGCTTCTTGCAGATCAGAAAATCAGAGGGTGCTGCTGCGTGCGTATTCTGTCTTGCCATTTCATGCAGGTTCTAATGTTCAAATTACTTTCTCTAACTAGATCGTGCTTCTGGAAAAGAACCTGTCTTTCAAAAGCTTGTTTATATT